>NC_090877.1:29285270-29300270 GCF_036669935.1 Montipora foliosa | reverse complement strand
GGGCCAGGCAGGGTGAGGAGAGGCTATACATGTACTTTTGCGCTTCACCAAAGAAGCACTGCTTGCAGTCTACAATAACGATGCTTAGGAAATGTAACAAATTAAAATAATTAAACATTGTTCAAGAAAATGCGCCCTTACTGCTTCGGACTTTGAAGCCATTTCTTTGATGTACTTGTGTGAAATATGATGAATAACCACGTCCTTCAATGGAAAGAAAGCTGGCAGAAACTTCACGACAATACGTGAGACCAACACGATGAAATCACGCTCGATGGCAAGGTTGCTTTCTGAACTAGGGAGAAGCTCAGCAAGCTCCAGATCTGCAATCTTGCATTGCCCTATTACAGCATCTGCATCTGTTGGTGGGACATGGAGCAATGATAGCACAGTCGGTTAGTGCGCGGCCTTGGTGCAAGAGGTCCTGAGTTCGATTCCCGGATCTCGCATCCTTGTTTCGACTTCTTTCCTTTCCGTGTAGCTAAGTAGCTTTAAATACCCGTAAAACGGAGCACTGATGGAGAGGGGGGAGTAAAATGAGCGCACCGTCGACCTCAGGTTTGTCAGTTGAATTACTGTTACGAGTTATCGACGTTAAATATGGTTGCTTTACTTTACTTTTACTTTATTGGGCACGACCCTGTCATGAGTCTAATGGATTGACTTGTTGCAGAGCTTGCTCGTCTGAATTCTTGCTGAGAGGCTGAAGTCCAGGTTGTCAGCTACAATTCCAAAAACATATAGATTGGATTTCCATGTCATATATAAATATAACATACATGAATGTAGTTTGAGTGTTTCTATATTTTCCTTTACCGAAACAACAAAAAGGTGGTGGAAATCTTTTGATATTAACAGTACTCAACCCCTAGACACTGGTTTTCATACCCTTTAAAGGACTCAACGATAACATGTTTACATTTTTTTCAGCATAATAAAACTAGTTATTAGGAGTTAAATGAGGAACTACAATATCCTTACAAAATGTAAATTTTTCAATTTAACAAGGAATTCTGTTATATTAGCAATGACCTGACGAATTCTTTAAATAATTTGTACATTATGCTTTTGCTTGAAATTCCAAAAAATGCTTCAATTGCTCTCACTAAAATGCTTCGATATTGCTCGAAACAAGATTATAACATTTTTACAGGGTGTTAAACTTTTTTATATGACCAAAACGTCTATATGACAACCTCATAATAAGACAACAACTAATTACTTAAACAAATTGATGTTTTCCTTTTATATTTTAAAGTAGAGACTCATTTCCCTTAAACATTTTTTTCATTTCTCGGGAAATGTCTAATGTGCACAACTAATGCTCAATGCTTTACCTCACAAAAATGCTCGAAAAATCGCTAGCATGATGTACAAAAGCCAAATAAAAATCAAATGACATTGTTAATTTTGGCTTACCTGTATGATACAGGATCTTCCTTGAGCAACTCACGTTTGGCGTTTTCAAGCTCAGGTTTACTACATCTGTCAGAAACTACAAGGGACTTCAATCTCTCAAGGGCTGCCTTTGAGAGATCAATGTCATTGTGCAGTGTTTCCGGCATCTGTTCGCCCAGAATTTCCTCAATTAAGGACAAAGCTCCATTCCGTTCTTCGATTGACGTCTTCCACATCAACACTGTAGAATCGTGACTTTGGCTCGCATCGACCTGATCTCTGATCACTTGCTTGTGCGATGTGCAGATACCAAGATGATTCAACCGGGTGAAATCATTCGCCTTCGCCCCACTGTGAACGAGAACGGTTGAAACTCGCTTCGCGTGAGCGGACATACGAGAATTTCGAAGGCGAGCAATTGCTGAGGTGGCCAATGCGATGGAGTTTATACTACCATCCAGATTTGAATCAGGCTGATGGACATTTGCGGCCCCGGTGATGCATGCATGCCACAAAGGGCAAAACACTTTTATTTCATGCACCAGTTTCCGATTAGAAAATGCTGCCAGTTCGTCAGGACAGCTGTATTTGAGCATGCTGTCGCTCCGGATGTACTCTGTCATCTCACGAGCCATATTTCTGGACAGAGAAGATAACAGTTCTTCCCTTAGCTTTTCATAACCAGACATTGCGTTTACAACTGGCTTCCAGTTTCTATCGCAAATGTTTCTTATCATGTTAGCAGTCATAACATCGGGCGGGGAGCGAAACGTAAATGTTTCGTCCCCTGTTGGGATGATCACTTTCATTTTGGCTTTTTCACCTTCTCGATCCTCCACCGACACGAGGTTACAGATTTCATTTCGAGCTTCTTGCGAAGAAACTCCATCAGCATACGTGATGGAACGTCGAGCTTTTGACTTCTTGGCAGTCTGCACAGTCATCTTTTCAGTAACTGCAGCTGGTGAACTGATCTTGTTCACTTTCGCCAGATTAGACGAATGAGGTGAAATCGACATTCGCTTGAATCGCTCAACTTCGATTGGCGAATATTCAATAGAACTCGAGGGGTTTTCCACAGCAACATTAAATGCAGATCCCAAAAACCTCATCAAATCAGTTGCGTTTCGAATCTTTGTGGCACATTTGGCACAGACACGGCTTGAGGAATCCAAACTTTTCCTGCACGTAAATCCGAGTTCCCCGACAAATTCAGCGCGTCGACATTTTGCGACTCCAGCGCGTTTGGGAATTTCAAACAAATTCTCGGTACAAACTCTGCGATTGAAGCCTTCGTAATAATTCCTAAAGTTACATTTACAGACGCGACAAAAATCGTCAACAGATGATTCCTTTGCCGGTCTCCCTTTCACAGACTTCTTTGGTGTTTTGCTTGACGAGGACATTCCCCGAGCACGAAGCACATGATGTGAGATGAAAACATGCTACCCGCCAGAACATGATCTACGCGCGTAACTCCCGGGAAAGCGATGACAGACCAAAATTGAGAGGCCGTCAAGATAAGGGAAATAATTGGATTGCGGTTAATTAGATTTGAAATGAACACCATAAAATCACTCGGCCGTGAAAGGTCAAACGCTGAGGCGCTGAGGCTTTGTCTGTAGTCCCTTTTTTTTCGCCTTCCGCCCAGACACCAGCATTCGTGCGGCCTGTTTTTTTCGCTCCGCTCTCGACGGACTATAAGAAAACAAAGGGACTGCTCGTAGTCTACATTTCCCGCATAATTACACACCAGAGCAAAAATATCTTTAATTAGTAGGCACCATCCTTAACCAATTGTAATTAAAGAATAATACATGAAAATAAGGTAATTCCTTTTGAGCTCTTGATTCTTGACTGTTGGTTAAGTTCGGTACTTCAGTCAGGGGTTTCAATAGAAGCCGTTTACCAGCGGTATACCGCCGCCTGCTTTGCCTCACACCACCGGCTAGTTTGCCTTGATTTTCACTAAAAATGCTATTATAAACTTGTCAAACTGCCGCCTTCAATGGGCTATCATGGACGGCTATTTCAGAAGTAATTGAAACCCCTGACTTCTACTTTCGATAAGATAAAAATAAAAAATCTTGCAGCAAGTCAATGCGAGTTTATAAAATGGTAGCAAACTTAGCGTTTTCCGCTTGCCGTCCACACGTGGACACTCATAAACAGGTACTTATTTATGAAACTGGATAAGTACTAGCATGGACATAGCCACGGCAACTTTGCTTCCGCCGCCAAAAGACTTGATAATTTTGCCTTCTTCAGAAGGTATTGTTTATTAAAGTAGCACCTCATAGTTATTGCACCTATTGTTAGGGGCGGCTAAAAGAACACAAAAGACTGAATCTAAGTCATTTACTGCCCAAGCATAAAAGCCTGAGACGAGCAAAAGAGTTTCACTGTGGTTACAACCTTGTGCTAGATTGTTACTAGACGTTCATGATGGCTTTACGCAACCTTACCAAAGTTCCAAAACTGTGTCTTGTGTATTTTGCTGTTGACAAAAGTACATGCGTGATTGAAACTAAAAAACTGTGACCGAAAGACTCGGGAAAGCTGTTTTTGGAGACTGCACCCAATACGAGAGACATGGTTACGGTTAAAAGTGGAGGCAAGCTGCTAGAAGCTATGGTTATTTGCGACAGATGGTAAGTACCCATAGCAAAATTAGGTTCATTTCAGGTATACCTGAAATGTACCTCACAGGTACATTCTAGGTGGTACCCAAAATAGGGTAGAATTGGAACAAAACCAGGTACATTTTGGGTAAACCTGAAAAGTACCTGAAACATCAGCTACATTTTGGGTACATCAAGGTTTTGGTTTACTGAAATATAAAAATTGAGCAATAATATGTGACATCACCCCCTGAAAAGTACCTTTAACAAGCAGGTACATTTTGGGTACTGTGACATCTCATCTCTTTCATGATGGCCACTGCCAGTGAGATGATGATGTTCATGAAAACAGATATCAGCATACAATTTTTAGATTTAAAACAATCTTAATCTTTAGGGCATATTACAATTCATGACGTTGACTTTATTTTTAATTAACATGAATATTTGTTGTGCTAGTGAAGAACCTTGCGTAATGTTCTCCCTAGTGTCTTCTTTCCCCAGACTCCCCTACCCCACTCCCTCAAAAATACACTATCAAGACTTCTATAATCACTCAATATTTCTTAAATTCCTCCACCACAAATGTAATAACCCATGTAAAATCTCAGTGTCTTAAACTTCTACAGAATAAAAAGAATTTTGTAAGTTCTGAAATTACCATTTTCCATCAAGTTTAAAAAAATTCTTTGAAACAAAATATATGACTCTGAAATACAAAAATCTCAATTTTTATGGGACAAAGGGGAAACATAATTTTTGTGAACTTTAAAGTTTATCTTTTCTGATCAACGGGAAAATGTGTTTGGGCTGTTATAGCCAACACCAGTTTTTTGAAACAACATGTAGAAATGTGATATCAATGAACTTAATTTTTTTTTACTTGCATTAGCATGACAAAGTATTATTAAACTTAAACTTAAGACAAGGCTGTTCCATTTAATATCCCTCACCCCATATCAAGGAATTTAAAATTTACACAGGGGTATTTTTTACCCCGGAATTTCCCCAAGAGATCATTCTTTACACCCCAAAAATTCCAAGGCATCTTCATATTTGGAATTTCCGAAGGGTCCATGAGAGAACTGGGAAGTTGCTCAGGGGTTGCTAGAAATTTCTGTAAGGTGGTGGGCAAGCCTTGAATTTTCACAGTGATGGAACAGTCTTGAAAATTTAGAGTTCCTTAATAGGAGGTACTGCTATTTTTTGGAACAGCCCATTAAGATTACTCCATTTCTTAGCTTTCTTAGCTGGTTTCATCTCCAGTTGTTCACAGTCTTGATGCCTTTTCTTTTCATTGGAAGACATCGCACTCAGCTTTCTCCTTCCTGTTTTCCTTAGTGTCACCAAACTGTTGGACTGAAAACCCTGCGTTAAAAAATACATGTCTATATGATAATAAAATCAACAAAGAAGTCAGCACAACAGAATGACAGATATATAATTCTGACACCCATTCTTGCTTCTGTGCTGTATAATAAGTCACCTACGTAGAATATCTGCCCTAAACCAAAATGTAATGAGATTGTATCAAGAGCTGCATACAGCAGCAGTGCTGGAAATAATCTTTCTTTATTCACAGGAAATATGTCCTTTCAAATCTTCCTTTTGGTCAGACATTTGACAAATTGAACCAGACATAATTTATTGACTGAGATGTTCAGTCATCGTGTCTGATCATAATGTGAAATTGGCCGGACATTTTCAAAATTTGGTCGGACAATGTCCGATGACCGACTGTTACTTCCAGCACTACAGCAGAAGTAATGTTCCAATCAACGTCCTGAAAGAAAGGTCTGCATGATGGCTGAGGGTTCTAGAAAAATAATGTAGACTGATACAAACCTATAACTGCATCTACAATATCTGGGTCAAGCCCTTTTTTCTCATTTGCACCAGAAGGGTTGGCAGCCTTCAAAAGCTCTTCTGGAGTGTAGAATGCCATTAAGATTGCACCTTGCCCTAGCTGTTGCAGTTTCACGTGTCATGGCCTTGTCTAGCTGATTTTGGTAAACATAAATCCTTGTTCCTGGCACAAGTTCTACCATCTATCTCAGAAAAAATCATAGAAGATTTACTATATTTGTATACATAGTATGGCACAGATAAAATACCTAGTATGGCACAGATACAGTCCAGATAAATACAAAAATGAAAAATTAAGTGAGAAAATGCACAAGAAGACCAAATCTGCCTGACAGGCCGAGCTCAGTCCTGTGGGTTTTTTTGATATCCTGCAGGTATTGTTCCAACTGCCATGAGGCATCATGATCAATACCCGCAGGCACGTGGAGGCATGCCTCCCCATGAGGCTCGGAGTTTGGCTGACATGTCACCTTGATCTGACATTATTGTGGATCTGTCATGCCTCGACACCGTTTCAGGCTTGTGATGCTTACAAATGTGACTGATGTGTTACTTATGACAACATCGGAAACCTGTGTAATGCTGATTTGTTTCTCAAATCTTGCATTTCGACCTGGATTTGTCAATTGCAATTGTAATTAACCATACCTTGTGTGCCCAAATTCACAAGCTCCCATACAGCCATTAATGTGGTAATTGGGAGGGCACATTGTATCATGATTCCATGTTTGTTCAACTTGGCAAATTGGACATAGTTTTTCAATGAGTGATTAAGGCCCTTCTAAATCTGCATAAAATATGTCTGTTATAAGAGCTAAAACTAGTCTGGTGGCTGATATGACAGCCTGTTGAAACATACCTGGTAAAGGTCTGCCACTGACTTGCTAACTTTGCCAGCTCTTGGATTTGCCATTACATGACTGACTCCCTCCGTGGATTTGCCATTAGATGAGTCATCTCATGACATGAAATAGGTGAAAATACAGGAATAAGCTCAAAAAATAGGAAAGAAAAGGAACTTTTATTGACACCCTCGGCACTTTTTATTCTACCGGCAATTCAGGAGATCTTGCTCCAAAACCGAATGGAACAGTTCAGTCCAAATGGAAACGTTTGTAAAAAAGTAGACCACTTGGCCCAGGACCAGCCTGATCGAAAATGACAGTATGGGTTCCTGATGTTGGTGTTGTTAGCCTTTTAGCATCAGAGTCTTCTGAGAGTATTCCGGAAGCTGTTTCAGGCATGAACTGCTTTCTTGGGTATTTCTTGCCTATGGTTTTTTGTTGGAGTTTTGATTTATTCGTGGCCTTTGCACATTCTGTACCGAGAGGACTTCTCTTAAGTGCATAATTTGCTGACAAGAGGAGATAAGAGAAACACTTTTGTCAACCACGTCAGTAGTGAAATGATCATATCGTGGCTCCTGTTGGGTTGAGTCTAAGTCCCAGATGTCAAAAAAAGGGCAATGATGATACGTCGTTTTTTTAAGATGCGTCTTAAAATATATGCATAATTACGCTCGTCAGTAGGGTCAACTTCGTCTCGGTCAAGCAATTCTCATATAAACGCGCGTTAAACCATATAAACGGAAACTTAAGCAAGGAAGACGCGACGAAAACAAGAACACCTAAAAAACAACAGGCTAAACGAGCAAAAACAATGGCTTGTACATCTCTTGGCCGTTCTCTCCAAAACAACAACGTGAAATGACTAAATTTGAAGTTCTGTAGAGTACGTGAGTGTAATGAGAGACATTTTCAACGTACTCAATGAACATCAATGCCGTTCATTCAAGTTGAATTCTTGGTCAGTTGTCATGAGTTTCACAAGCAGAATGTGTTGTAATAAATGAAATTTCATTGCAGTTATGTGATTTATGTTTTTCGTAGTCGTTCTCGTTGACGTCACCATCGTCCTTGCTCACTATGGAGTTTAAGGGCCACAAAACGAAAACAAAATCAAACATATCCCCCATAAAACGCCACAAAAGTCACTTACTTGCATCTGCTTGTGTTGGTGGGCGTATTTGTCGCCCTCCTATCATTTTTCACTGAAAATAAAATTTAAAAACTGGAAGTGCACTCACGGTGTCTATTGAAAAGCGTGCTCTTTTCGGTCAACATGACAATTTGTACGCATGCGTTAGAATGGCGTAAGGCACGATGGGACTTCATGGCTTCATAAAGGAATCCTACGGTAGTTCTTGGTTTTGCTTCCTGATATAAGAAATGAATTATTCGAAAGCGAAAAAAAATGTAAAAAGCGATGTTGAGGCCCATATTTATCGTGGATGAGTGCACCAGATATCAAGGAACCTCGTGTCCCAGAATGGAGAGTGAGAAGTCTTGAGAATGGCGTTTACAATGCCGCAGGTTGTGCTAATGCAAGTTCTGTTGTAGCCGGCAGCAACGCTAACACTGATTCTCGAGGTGAAGAAGTCTCCAATACTGGCGACTTTGAGGAATCAAATGTTAGATATGACGTCGAAGTAGCTGACCATCAAGATTCTGTTTCATGTATCGTTGGTGAAGACATAATGCCTAACAGCGTGAACGCTGGTGTGCAAGACTTTGAAGGATGTCCTCCAAACGATGATGGTGTTATTAACATACAATCTTTCCAAGAAGAATGCAGCCCTCATTGTTATTGCAGCAATTGCCAATATGCAGACGATGAAGAGTTTTCTTTGTGCAATGACGTTGAAGGTAATGAAGTCTAGGCACTTGTCCATTTGCAGAAAATACCTCGGATGGATGCCAGAGGTTCTCTCTCTCGCGGTCAGCAGTAAACAAACACAGGAAAAAAATGCATATTCCAATGTTGGAATTTAGTTGGTTTATTACTGTCATATCATTGGTACTCCAATATTGGTAAATTTGGATTACATAATCCAACATTGGGACACATATTCCCAACATTGGATTACCTTATTTTCCAGCAATGGTTAAATAAGGTCCAACATTGGGCCATAAAAATTTCCAATGTTGGAGAAAAAGTTTGCAACATTGGTTTCCAGCACAAGCCAACATCGTGCAACATATGCCCAACATTGGACCACTGAAGTTTCCAGTGTTGGACAAGATGTTTCCAACATTGGTTTCCTGCACACATAAACATCGGACCATCAAAATTTCCAACATTGGATTTATGCACAATCCAAGATTGGACAACAGGTTTCCAACGTTGCACGAAGTGTTTCCAACACTGGATTGATGGGCTTTCGATTGCTGGGATACACCACATTGCGATATTTTAAGTTCTTTCTCCAGTATTCAAGTATGTAAAAATCTATTTAAAAACAGGTAAGTGAAGTCTAAAATATAACTAAAATCAATTTTTATTTCACAGCATGAAATGTTTGTTAACAGCAACATCTTTAAGTCCCGTACCTTGTTAAGATACTGTTTGTTTATCACACTTTATAAATTAGTGTTTTAACATCACTTTAATCTGTAAAAGAACAAAACTTAAATGTCCAACTTTAATTTATGGAAATGATTGTGATCTGACAGAAGTACTATCATCTAGAGCAGAAGAGTCACTTTCTGTTTTTTGATTAGTCAGCAATTCCACATCAGTAATCCTTTAACCTCCCTCCTAGTTATATTCCTGTAATTAATTTCAGAATCCCCTGCATCAATCTTTACATGGCCATCTTTCACCAAAACCTTTGCCAGTGGTAGTAGGATTTGGTATTTTCCCTTTGATCTACACTTGACATTTAAGGCTTGCCCTAGTGGCAATAAGTGCTTTTTAACTGTTAAAGAATGGATAGAAACATACAAACATACCGAAAAATACAAGTATGATGGTCTCTGCTGATTTAGCAGACATGTCTTCAATATTGCTACTTGGTTCCAGTTCAACCTCATCCACGTCATCTATTAATAAACAAAAATGAAAAAATGCACATGGTCAACAACGGTCTACCATGATCATGCAAATGTTGGATCACTTAGTCTATTGCAAATTTCATTTTGACTTTAATAGTTGATTAGTGTAATCATGCTTTGAGCCAGTTGGCCCTGGTTACATACGTAGTGAATATGTTGCTTGTTTTTATTATGATAGTTGCACAATACAATAATACAAACCGTCAGTTGGTGTACTGTTACTTGACGGAGTAACTGATATAGTTGAATTGCTGTCTGAACTGCCTCCCTCACTTGGTGATTCAACTCCTAACTTTGCACGTTTGGCTGGCTTGTGAGAGATCTAAAACATACAAGATATATATTAAGACTGTGATAGAGCAAGACAGTTCCATGAAACCAGTTACAAAAGTATTGTCACTTATTCAGTGATCCATATGCCAAAAGACCCAACAATTAACTCCCCCCCCCCCCCCCAAAGAAAAGAAAACTTGTATGTGCTTGGAGTACAAAAGTGGTGTTTTTTTTTTACTTACTGTCTGAGCACAAAATACTGCTGACATGGCAGATTTAATGCAAGTTAAGATCTATAATTTATTGAAGGATTTCCTATGCAGTAGTATGATAACCATTACCTCATAGTCATATCCATCCTCAATCTTTCTTTTTTCATGGAACCACTGTAATACATGACTCCTAATAGCGTCTGCAAAAGACACACATTTCTTTTAGTAACAGAAAATAAGCTTTTCGTTCACGATGGAGATTATAAAGCCAATGACTATCTTGACTTTGTGATTAGACATAAACCTGTAAAGCTTACCTCTGCCAAATCCTATTTCTGGGATTGAGCATGCTGGCTCCATTTGGGTAATGAATTCTTCCATTTTCAACCCGGCACTGGCACTTCCTTTTACATGAATTTTTGCATTTCCAGGCCAAACTAGGCGAGCTTCCCGGTTAAGAATAGAAATCCTGAAGAAGAAACGATCTCTGTAATTTAAGACAGCTAAACAAAATTTAAGTGCATTGCAAAATGTATGATTTTCTACAGCAACCTTCCTTTGATGATAAATAGATTTGCTGTCAAATAATATGACAAGTTTTATCCGCAAATGAAAGTAGTTCCCAAATTAAACAAATATTCAGCATAACTGGCAATCTAAGAACAATTTCAACTAGGATAAATAATATGGCACATAAGTTTCGAGGAATATCTTTGTTGTCAACATATAGGTGCAGAATTTCAAAATAAAGGCAGCTTAAGACTTACTTTTCCAGGTAATCTAAATGTTCGTAGATTTTAGAGAAACAAACGAGAACATAAGCTTATTATATTAAAACAAAACAAAGCTTGCAAGCTCCTTCGCACCTGGGTTTGTAAGGTTAAATATATGGCACGAAATGCATGGTTACTTTGTTTCATTGAGCTTGCCGCTTTAATTTGAAGGAAAGTAACCCCTGAAGATGTCTAAAAAGGGTTACAATTCGAGCTACATACATTAAAACATTACACTTTACCAGAAAACGTTCTACAAGGTCGAGCACGGTCATTTACGCGGTATAATAAACTTCTTCCAAGCCACTCCGATCCGATCAGTAAACGAAAACTAATCAATGCCTCAGATTAAAAAGAAAAATCATCACCTTTTGATGCTTCACAAGTATCCCCTTCATCATTTATTTCAATGAAAGCCATAATCTATCAAAGAATTTGCTAAGCTACATGTAAGAAGCATTCACTTCTTTTTTTTCAACGTTCCTGAATCCACCTTCGTTGAAAGACCGCCAAAATGTCCATGAAGGTCTGCGACAGGCGCGGGAAAAGGCGGGAGAAACCGCTGAGGACTCCGGGCACCAAAAATCGCGCACATTGTTTACTGCTGAGCGGAGATTCGATGCGAGACTTACTCGGCCACTGTACTTTATCACTCTTAATAAGCTTGTTATATGTGCTCAAGTTTCCAACAAAAGGCCACACATCTACTTGTGGTTTCTACTGTGATCTTGTTGACGAGAAAATGCATGGCGGCTTCCACGAAACAAGGAAGTTTATGTAGGTGTTTGGCAAGTCCTGAAGCGAATGAGATATCTTGCAAAGGCAACCCACATGTTCACTGCCCATGTGCACTGTGCACTGTGCAACTGTAAAGCTGTTTACCCTATGACTGCATGGAGGCATCTCCAACGGCCAGAACAAGCTAAATGTAAACATTTGGAAGATGAGGCAGCAATCCCGTCAAACTCTACATTCGAAGTATTTGATTCCTGTGAATCAGGCACATCAAGCTCCGAGCCTTCAGCAGCATTTGAAGCGTCAGATTCGTATCATGAATTTCCTTCTAGTTCATCAACAGCTTTGGCCGGAAGACCTTGTGGAAGTGATGAGGACGACTTGGAAAACGAAATGACAGTTTCCCATGGAGACAGCGATTTAGAAAGCGACATGCATATGTCATCAGACAATGCCAGCATGCACAGTGATGGGTTTTCTGAAAACAACGATTCTGAGAGAGAGGAATTGGAGGAAGGAGAAATTATGGAACAATTTGTTTACGACACCATACTTAGGCTGATAGAAATAAAGGGTAAAGCAGGATTTTCCCAGAGCATCTTTGAGGATCTTCTTGTTTGGGGAAAGGACATCACAAGCAAAGACAATGTTCAGTTGAGATCTCTGTGGCCATCCTGTTGGGCTGATGTACTAGTACTCCTAGAGAAATTCGGATACAAGAGTCCAAAGTTATACTGGATCTGCTTAGATGACAGCCACCCTAATTTGTTTGGTCTTCTCACTACAAAGCAAGAACTCTGTCCTCACTGTGGTAAAACAGGGGAAATTTCCATATTATTATCTCAGCATTATAGATAAAGTCAAAAGATGGTGTTCTTCACCTTCCATGTGTCAATAGATGACAGCACATTGGACAGAAAATTCTCACTGGTTGCCTGTAGAAAGACAAGAGGGGTGGGGTTGGGCACCCAAAAAAAGAGTTTTGGGATGGTACTCGTTTTGCTCAACTTGCATACTTTTGGGACCCTGAGGCAGAATGGACTCTACCTGTCAAGTGTCCAGTAAATGGCTGTGTATTCGTTATTTCTGCTGAGAAACTGTTCACATGTCCAGTGCTTCATGGTGATTTAAGGCAAGTTGAACGTCCTAATTGCCACAACATCTTTCAAGTTATTCCAAAGAGAGTCAAAGGCGACCCAAGAAATCTAGCATATGATGGTAAGTGATTTTATAAATGTTTTGAATTTGTGAACTGTGACAGGATAAGCTTGGCGATAGTTTTCGCAAGACAGATTGACTACTTCTGTAATATCTGTTTACTTCACATTCACTTTACAGTACACTGGGATGGATGGCAGCCATTTTCATCAACATCAAGAGGATGTGGTAAATAACTTTGATAAAGAAACGTTTGTGAGTATCTACAAACACAGCTGTATGGAAATTAAATTGACACTGAAAACCAGAACTGCACTTTTGAACCATTATAGTCATGGCAAGGGAACCCATCACTTTTGTAAGAGAGTCCTCCACTTAAAATTTTTTCTAGGAGCCTTTGAAGTTGGATTAGCAACTATGTCAAAGGAGGATCGCTGCCAAGTCCATCCTACTTGTTACCAAAGAAACGTCCATTGTCTTGTGGATCCTTTCATGGAACCCTTCATAAGGGACATTGAGGAGGGCGTTATAAATGGTTAATTTTATTTGCCTTGTGAAAGTTTCAAAACTCTCTGAGGTTAATGTTCAGTTTCAAATTTAGTAACTGGGGATTGCTATACATTTTCATTCATGTCTTCTTCTAATGTTATTGAACTGGAGAAATAAATCCAAAGTAAATCCAAATTTACAGCATGTCAGCCAAATGCCCAAAGCTATCATTTTTTTTTTTTGGAAAGTGTTTTTAATCTATACAGATTTTGTTTTGGGTGAGGAATTCAAGTGAACTGTGCAGTACCTATTTGTGAAATGCCCGCAGGCCCAGCCATCCTGCGTCATCTTGTTCTTTGCTGTTCAGGTGACCACATGGGACTTTGTGAAGTGGGAAGATTTGTCAAATGTGGCAAGAAAGGCTGCAGGCACAGTGATACAACAAGTAATTTTATTTTCATTTTTGTTTTAATTTTTTTAGAGGCAAAGGAAGTGGCAGTACAATTTATGGATCTTATGTACATTTAGCATTTATCTGTAAAGTGCCTTTTCCAATCTGCTACTCAGGATCGGTTTGGAATTTCAAAGTGTTGGTTTTGGGCCAAGAGGAAAAGTTTTGTTGAAGTACGCACTAGTTCGCCTGGACAAAAATTGACTGAGTGTGCCATCCCTGCTCCCCAAAGTTCTTAACTTGTACCCCTTGTTATGTTTATAATGTAAACAAATTCAGACAATATATATAATTTATACACCGTGCCATGTTTTCTTATAGTTGAGTATTTTCCAGCTTCTCGTCACTATTATTACACCAATAATAGGTACCATACAAGATTTCCTCCAGAGTCAAAAGACATCCCAACAAAAATTGCACTACTAAATGAAATTGAGCAGGGGGAGAGGGTCACTGTCAGAGAGAACATGTCCAAGGAATGTGGTTACACCGGGCTTTCAATTATGCACCGACTATGGCCACTGTATGGTTTTCGCTATGATAAGGACTTGGTGTTTGATGAAATGCACACTGTGCAACTCAATGTTGTAAAAGAAGCCCTTGATTATCTGTTGTCTGATGAAGATAATCCTGTAGATTGGTGTGAGGTTGACAGACGATTACAGCAATTACCATGGACTGCAGGTATTAATCCGAACTCAGTGAATGTATCCTTAGGCTAATAGCTTTTGCCTGTTTTTGAAACACTCATGTTAAGAGATTTTTTATTCATATTTATGTTATAATCACACACAGCTACTGGAATGCGGTTGTTCATATCCTTATAAATTAATTTTTATCATTCTTCGGATAAGCCTCTGAACAGTGTCCAGTAATATAATATAATATTGAAATGTCATTGTTCAAAATGATTCATTTGTCCTTAAAGATATGTATCAAATAAGTCACACCTAGAATATTGTAATATACTTGAATTACTTCGTGGTTAAAATCATATTTTGTTCCTCCCATTTTAAAGGTAATTTATTTTCACTGCTTTGTCGTTAACAGAATTCAGAGCATCCAGACAACCTAAAGGTATCACAACTCGCCTTGGATACTGGAAAGGTAGGTATCATGTGATTACTTTAC
>NC_090877.1:29272770-29277770 GCF_036669935.1 Montipora foliosa | reverse complement strand
ATACACACTGGATAAATTAGTTTTTGAATGCTGCATTGATACTGTGATACTGCTTTTGTGTGACAGATGCAGGAGCTAACAACAGCAGTTTCAGAAGAGGAAGTCATGAACGTTATTGTGCCCCATGTTATGAGATTCCAGAAACCCTCCCTTCATGGGAAGAACGTAGTAGCCACACCATCTAGCCAGACGTCCTCTCAGGGGAAAGAAATTTTATGAGTTGCCTGGTAAATAAGCTCGAGTTTGTTGCGGAGAATTCACCAAAAGAGCAGGTATGTAATAATAGTGACCGCTTCAATCTCAGCAAAGTTGGGTATCACGTCGGATTTTTGAGATCCTACCTGATGTAACATTAAATTTAGGTGAAGAGAGTGAAACGATCACTAAAGATAAACTGTCGCAATATTTAAACTTGTTCTTCCAACTAATACCATAAAATCTATGCCGGAGACTACCTTGACAATGACAATGATTTATTTACCCATGTAACATCTATGAGCTATTAAGAGCGCGTTCAAAGTACATAAGTGCATCTACAAGTTTTAAAAAAATATCATAACACAAATTTAGTTACATGAAACATTCAACTGTAAGATCATAGACCATTATGATGTTTCATAAAATATAACAATTAAGATCGATAAAAAACTCAGCCTAAAATTATTATTACAATTAATATTACCAAATTTCCTTACAAAATAAAAACAACAACAACAAAAAACATGTGAACCTTAAGGGTTCGCTCGTTCTAAAATCTTGCATTTTTAATTGCATTGATGATTTAAGTATGAGAAGGTTAATTGTAGACACAAGAAATCGATTTTTTCTTTTCTTTCATATTTTTCTACAAGTTTGCTATATTTGCACTGATTTTATCGGCTCTATTTAATTTGCTGTCATTTGTCATCGCTTAATTGTTGTATCGTGTATTTCGTCACGTTCGTGAGATACTTGTAAATTTGCCTAAATTCCCCATGCAGTAATTAGTCAGTATTTGCTTCGTTATTGCGTCTATTCAATGTACTTAAGTTCTGTTGCCTAATCATATGTAATTGCCTTTGCGTTCTGAAGTTTAGTTTTTTGGTATCTTGCTTGTAACTTTGTATGTTTATATTTCCTTTTTTATAGCGAATCATTAAGTTAAAGTACGAATCTCAAACTGTACAGGAGTTTAATTACATTAATTGTAGAAGAAACACGTTCTTCTGGTCTTATGAATTTTTAGGCTCAATATGTGAGTACGTAAAAAACAACATGGCATGTAATTAGCGCCTATCATGGCTTCCATGTTGCGAACTGCTGCAATTTTCATTTCAAAATGTTCCTCATTTCTGCAACCTAAGAGGCTATTTTGGATTTTGCAGGGTCATTCGAAGACAATGTTTACCGCACAAGCTACATAGTCCAAGTACTTTCAAAGTAATTTCGAATATTTAGTGCCTGGACAAAGCGTGGACATATCTGCCTATTCCGTCCCTTTCAAGTCGATTTGACAGTGGCCATGGACGTGGAAACCAACCCAGGGTCAGATGCTCCTGGAAATAACATACGGAACCTTGCAAATATTATTCCAACACAGGTCTCTGGTACTTCAGAAGAGTTTTTATTTCACGCCACGGCTATGCAAATAACTCTCAAGACATTTTATCAAGTCACTCGGTACAATCTTGGGATGTTTTTCACCGCTCTCAATTGTACATGGAGGACGCGGGATCGAGTTTTTCATCGACTAGAAATAACAAAATTAAAAGAGACTATCGAGGTTGCAGAGCTGAAAGGAAAGGCAAAGAAATACGTCAGTTTTCGTGACACAAGAGACCATCATAAAATCAATATGGAATCAAAACTAAAAGCCTTTGACTGGAGGTCAGTCTGATCCAGACTGATCCAGAAGAAAGTGTCCAGCTGCTAAACTCGAGGTTGTACGCAATGTTCCACGAGAGCTTCCCACTTATCCATGTCAAGGTGTCATCAAGAGACCCTCCTTACATGTCCCCCTTGGTTAAACACCTTTGTAATATCAGAAATCGTACTGCACACCGAGGTAGCCATGTGGACAACCTGATTCTCCAGGAGAAAATCAATACCCTCATTCGCATGAACCAGGTGAATGCAGTTAACAAGGAGCGGGAGAAGCATAGTAGAGGTTCCAGAGGATGGTGGGAAACTGCTAACCGAATTACGGGGAGAAAATCACAGGGAACAGTTAGTTCAGTATTATCTCCAGATGTTATCAACGCATATTTTCAGTCCATTAATACGGATTGCACCTATGAAGCTCCTGAGCCTCTTGAAATACCTGTTGGAACTCGTACTCCAATTGTGGATGAAAATGCTGTTAGCACACCAGAAGAGAACTGCATCTGGACCAGATGAGTTTGCATATTGGTTCTGGCGTGATTATTCCCATGATCTTGCACCTGTGATTACGGCAATCTTCAACAGTTCATTAATTCATCAAGCTGTTCCAACACTGTGGAAACTAGCAAATGTTTTACCCATTCCCAAAGAATCCCCTCTAACAGAGTGTAATCAGCTGCGACCAATCTCATTAACTAATATCATTATGAGGGTCTTTGAACGGCTTGTTTGCAAACAAGAACTGTCTCCTGTGCTTAAGGATGAGATCGGCCCAGACCAGTTTGCCTATAAGGAAGGCTGCAGTACATCTATGGCTCTAATCAAGTGTCAACATTATTGGCTGGATTGGCTGGACAAGGACAAAGAGTCGTGGTGGACAGAGTTCCTCAATATTAACAAAGGTGTCTGGTCCCATTCTATTTTCCATCATCGTGAATGACATCAAGGCTGTTAGTTCAAGTTCACTACTGATTAAATATGCTGATGACATCACAGTAAGTGTACCTATCAGGTCAAGCCCAGGTCAGATTGACCCATCACATCAAGAAGTTTGCAGCATCAAGTGTTCATTTGCCAGCCAGGAAGCAAAGCTGGATAGATTACTTGGTATGATGTCCCAGTTACCACAGCCCCCCAGGTTTTCCACTCCTGATGCCAGTGTTAGCCACAAGATTGCCCTTGACCGTCCATTCTCTGCGACTGTGCCAGCACCTGCTGATGCAGTTTCAGAGAATACTCTGCAACTGTGGTCACCCGAAAATGCTGCTGCCTCGATGTCAGATCCGGAGCGGCTGCTGGAAACTGTTTTGTACCAACAGGAAACTGACTTAAGAGGTATTAAAAGCATTGTTACTGAGATAAGTCTTTATTTCCATGCTACAAATTTTGTTGACAGTCTAACCCTTGAAATGTCGTCTGCTACAACTTACAATATTCTTCGATTGCACTACATTTTGGAAATAATTTAAACCCAATTACAGTTTTGGAAATGACAAATTTTCATTGCTGAAAATTAATCAAAGGCAGGAGAACGTCATCAGTGTTGTAGCTAGTCTTATCACTTTTTTTCCCCTCCCTATGAATAAGCGGTAATAGCACCTTTGAAATCTCTTCTTTTTTAGATCGAAATAATGTGTTTATTGGGAATTCAGATGTTCAACTAAACAGGGAGGAATACAACTTTGCAAAGGCGGGTGCAAAACTAGCAATAATGTCTCTGCGGTTTGTTGACAAGCTTTTTTCAAAGGAGACTCTTAAAAAGTCCACTGTGCAAGGCACTAAAGAGTTCACTGCTCTTGACCCAAAGAACATGGCTGCTATAAGATGTAAGAATATTTGGACGTTCTATTCTTAATATTACGTGGTGTCAGTACAAATCTCATTCAATAACGCGTATCAGATCTTCAGCCAGTTTTTTAGGTATTTTATGTGATTTTAGCCATCCCATCTCCACTCTTAGTAGGAGGCAGCAGGTGAAATTCACACCATTCTGCAATTGCATTTTTTTTTCTTTTGGCGCATTTCCATAGTTTTGAGTTGCCCCTTAAGGTAAATTAGGGTCAATAGAGAACAATAAAGCTTCATTACCAGACTATGTTTAGTAACTTTGGTTTTCGCTGTTTTTTAGGTGAAGTGACTTCCAGTTTTTCTTACCAATGCCGAAATAGAGAGGACATTGCTCGAATGTGGGACCAGTGCAAAATAAGCATAGGCAAGCGCTGCCAGAATCTTCGAAAGGTCATTGAAGACTAAGATCGCACTAGGTTCTTGTGCTAAGAATTTGTAAATTAATTCTAAATGTTTGGATATTATTGGTTTCTCTTTATTTAATTAAGGTCATTAATTTATTGTCTTTTGGCTCAGAACAATCAGTGTTAAATGCTTTCCACACCCATGCTTGTTGTAAAACCATTTGTAAATAAAGGTCACGGGAAAACCAGGGGAAATCGACGTTTCATACTATGTAAGGTTATTGCTTGAAATACTACCTTAATTAATGAAAACCACATCGCCCAATAAAGCTTTTCATTGAGTTCTTTCACAAACAAAGCACATGCGCTATTTTTAGCAGTTTTTAGCAATTTCAAATGTTGAAAGCAATGTAATAGATATGATAAAGCTTCGCTGCGAAATCGAAAAAGAGCTTTTCAAGGTTGCCCAGAAAGTCGGTGACAATATTTATATTTGAAGATCATTAGTTGGATCCTCCGAAATACTTTCTTCGCACTTAATGATAATTCGAAAACGGCGAAATTTTGTGTTCTGACAATGTTACCGAAATAAACTTCCTGTAGTAAACGACAATTAAAAAACCGCGAAATTTTGTGTTCAAACATTATTACCGAAATAAGCTTTTTGACTTGGCTAAACTTCAGAATACCCGGCCACGATTGTGTGACATTAAATGCCTGCTCCCGTAGTCCCTCAGTCAATAAATATTTGCATATGGAAACAAAAGATAAATACTTAAGAAGCGTGCTCCCGCAGTCCCGCAGTTCAAACTTTCATCGACTGCGGGAGCACGCGTTTAATGTCACGCAATCGTGGCCGGGTATTCTGAAGTCGCTTTTCGCAGTTAACGACAATTCGAAAAATGCGAAATTTATTACCGAAATAAGCTTTTCACTGTTAACACCAAC
>NC_090877.1:29245270-29250270 GCF_036669935.1 Montipora foliosa | reverse complement strand
CAACAATTCATGCCTTTGAAACAAATGACGTGGTTTCATGTGCATTGCCTATCGAACACCAACCAGCAATCATAACCCTGTCATGTGCATACTTTTTTTGCAAAATTTAAACCTCTCACTGTGAATTAAAGTATATCATGGTCCAACACCATTTTTAAGAAAACAAAGCCCAAACCAACTACTTCCAAATTGAAACAAAACACCTTTCTTTGCCCACAATTATTTTCATTATAAACCATATAGTTGAATGGTTTTTTGTGTCTTTTATGCATGTGTTCAGGATTTTAAATAATCACCTTAGGAAACATAACAAGGAAGTTTTCATTTGGGTTGCATATAGCCAATCAAATGAAGGATCTAAAGGTGAGTTTCTGAGTCACTGTTCCTGTATCTTATTTTAATTATAAGAGACTACACTCCTAAAAACTGTAGGAAATAAGAGGACCAAATTAATGGTTAGTGTAAAGGGGTATACAGTGCTCTATTTTTGGGGATGTCGTTTAGGCTTAATCGGTAGTGTATAGTATTAAACCATACCCCCTGAGAGTTTTGACAGGGCGTCTACAAAAAAAGACAATATTTTATCCCAATTTTGCTACTATTTTTTTGATATCCAAAAGATAGAGCAAGACTTAGGACTAACTATTGTAAATCTGCAGTGCACCTTGTTTACTAACATTTATGTACTTGATCGAAATGACTGATGTAGTCTATGTTGTGTATTATACCCGGTCCGGTAACCAAACATCTTGTTTGCAGAATATGTTGAGGAAAATGGTGCCAAGGGAAATTTGAGAAAATTATTTAGGATTTGCTTTTTATGAACCACTTCAAGCCTGAATTAATTATTCAGAATAACTCAACAGTATTTTTGTGCTGTTGTGTTTAATTAATTAATTAACTCATGATCAAATTTGTACAACACATATTCACAGTTTATTAATTCAAAACAAACTATTATTTTTATCTTTGGATCATTTATACAATGTTAAATATGTCTTTATGTCCTAGAAAGTTGAAGTGTCAACACAGTTTTTTAATAATTATTGAGGTGAATCTTGTTGTCTTGATGTCTTGCAGTTCAAGCAAAATATGGTGTGGGTGAACAAACAGCATTGCTGGTAGTGGTTCCCTCTCAAATTCCACAGTGTGTGGATATTTTAAATGGTAAGAAAAATGAACCCTGTAGCCAATAAACCCTGTATGTACTAAGCACTCATTCTTTATTATTCTCCAAATGTAATCATCTATTACTTCGGTGTATCAGGCAATAAAGGTTTTTGCTCATGTTGTTTTGTTTTTTGGAAATTTATTTTTTCACTTTTCATCACAGAAACCAACATAAATGAAGGAAGAGTACAAGAGCCACTGGTGAATGCACTACAGATGTTCTCACATCTGAAACGTAAAGGGTAAATAAATTGTTGTTTTGAGGCTCTTCAGATAAAATAGCCTGATGGTAGATAACTACAGTATGCTTATTATAACCGAATTTTAAATAATGGGCACATAGTTTTTCATTGAGTGATTAGCCCGTTGACTCCTGGGGCTTATAGCTCTGGAAGCTAATGTTACTGTCTCTAAGATTCCAAGGCATACAAGTGCTCATTCGTTTGCTAGGGCTGTCAAATGATGCTTTATAGTTAGAATCCATAGAAACATTGTTGTATTCATAATAACCGCATTTTGAAATTTCAGGTTTAATAAGCGCACTGTTTTAATCTGGCATTAGGCTATTTTTGTCTGAAGAGTGCTGCAGCATCGTGTAGTACGAAACTATATAGTAATAAAATTTATATAGATAAGGATGTCTCCACCAATAATAACAAGAAACAAGAGTGTTGTTGTTGTTTCCTTGTCCAGGCATGTGGCCTTTTGAAAATCTCAACATAATATTAATCTTAGGCGTATGCATTAAGTGTTTTTTATTTAATATTTGCTTTGCATGTCTTCTCCTATCCTAGAATCAATTTGACAAGAACCAGTTCAAGTCATGAAAAGGTATTAACTTTAAAAATGATATTGGTTTAATAGGAAAACTAATATAGCCTCTGATGCATATCAGCAAGGACTATACTTGATGTAAAGGGGGAGATCAATTTACGAAAATATGGTTGGTTTTCACAGTTAAAAGCAATTGGCAAGCATAATTGTCTCACTCTCAGGTGGGAGGGGTTATAAGTGGATGTGGAGGATGGAAAATAACCAATCTGCCCCCCTGTGAAACTTGTTGTTAGAATATTACTTTAAATTTTCTCACTTGATAAAAATACCAGCACTTGTATCATTGTATGCACCTTACCTGAATACACAAGTCAATAAGTTGATTGACTCGTGTGATTAATTCTTATTTTGGTTTTCAGGCAATGAAGGAGTCCCTCGTAATAACTGAGAATAGTGAAGTCGAAGTAAGTTAAATTTGCTATGGAATTTTGTACTTGATAATTTTATTAGTGCCAAACATCAGTGCTTTCATGAGAACAATAATATTATATCACTTGGTAGAAGTGTGCCTTGTCTAGAATACTACAACAGCTATACTCACCATTACATAACCAGGTATCATTAATGTGCGAACCAGCGGTTTATTGTCTGTTGAAACAAAGCATGCTTTTGTTCTGTGGTTGGCAAAATTTACATGTCAAAAGAATTGTTTATAAACAGTGAATATTGCTATTAGTAAAAAAGTTATTTTCCCTCTTGTGAAGCATTCTAGTAATGTTGACAAAAAAGGTGCTGAAATGCAAATGTCAATAGGAGGACTTGATTATTTTGGATTTGCCAGACTGGATTATTTCAGATCAGTCGCACTGCATTGGTTCGGACTACCCGGACTGGATTGTTTTGGACTGGTCGGAATGAAAAATTTGGACTGGCCGGATTGGATTGGTTCGGACCGGCCGGACAGAATAATTTGGACTGGGCGGACTGGATTGGTTCGGACTGGCTGGACTGGATTTGTTCAGGGTGGGCGGAGTGGCTGGATTGGATTGGTTCGGACTGGCCGGACTGAATAATTTGGACTGGCCAGATTGGATTGGTTCAGACTGGCTGGGCTACCTTATTATAGGAAATTAGGAGTGCACATCGACAACGCAACATTACACTAACTTAACACAGATTTTTCAAAAGTTAGGTTTAGAATCATTAAATTAGCGCGAATTTTTGGATAAGCATCTTGTTTTATTTACTGCGATTTTCATAACTCTGCGAGCTCGCACTTTACATTTCTGGACGCCAAACTGCGTTTTTGCTTTTGTGAATAAACCCTACCAAGACCAGTCCACGGATGTTTCTAAGTTTTTTTAAAGCCTAACTAGACCCTATCAATGCAAAAGATCTTTCAAAGCCTCAGATTGTTGCAGTAAGACGAATTTGCTGCACTTACAAATTCTCAACATGCATATGTATCATGGAGAAAGAGAAGCACTTACAATTTTTAGCTTTAAGGATTGCTCAAAGGGATCTAGTGAGGAACTAATAAGGTTTTGTAATGATATAAAGGTTGATTTAAAATAACAATGTTGTAAAACAGCGTGCATTAAATTTACATGGACTTTAATAGACACAGATTTTTCAAAAGTTAGGTTTATTATAGGAAATTGACAATGCACGTCGACAACGTGATGAAAATTGACACGCATTGTTAATTTCCTATGACAAGGTAGATTGGCTCAGACTTAACGAACTGGATTGTTTCAGTCTGGGCGGACTGGATTGGTTCGGACTGGCTGGACTGAATTATTTGGACTGGCCAGATTGGATTGGTTCGGACTTGCCCGGACTGGATTGTTTCAGTCTGGGCGGACTGGATTGGTTCGGACTGGCTGGACTGAATAATTTGGACTGGCGGATTGGATTGGTTCCGCCTGCCCAGACTGGATTGTTTCAGACTGGGCGGACTGGATTGGTTCGGACTGGCTGGACTGAATAATTTGGACTGGCCGGATTGGATTATTTTCGGACTGGCCGGACTGGATTGGTTCAGACTGGGCAGACTGCATTGGTTCGGACTGGCTGGACTGGATTGTTTCAGTCTGGGCGGACTGGATTGGTTCCGACTGGCTGGACTGAATAATTTGGACTGGGCGGACTGGATTGGTTCGGACTGGCTGGACTGGATTGTTTCGGTCTGGGCGGACTGGATTGGTTCGGACTGGCTGGACTGAATAATTTGGACTGGCCGGATTGGATTGGTTCGGACTGCCCGGACTGGATTGGTTCAGACTGGGTGGACTGGATTGGTTCGGACTGGCTGGACTGAATAATTTGGACTGGCCGGATTGGATTGGTTCGGACTGCCCGGACTGGATTGGTTCGGACTGGCTGGACTGAATAATTTGGACTGGCCGGATTGGATTGGTTCGGACTGCCCGGACTGGATTGGTTCAGACTGGGCGGACTGGATTGGTTCGGACTGGCCAGACTGGATTGGTTCGGACTGGCCAGACTGGATTGATTCAGACTGGGCGGACTGGATTGGTTCGGCTTGCACGGACTGGTTTTTTTCAGAGTGGGCAGAGTGGCTGGATTGGATTGGTTCGGACTGGCCGGACTGAATAATTTGGACTGGCCGTATTGGATTATTTTCGGACTGGGCGGACTGGATTGGTTCAGACTGGGCGGACTGGATTGGTTTGGACTGCCCATACTGGATTGGTTAGGACAGGGTGGACTGGAATGGTTTGGGCTGGCTGGACTAGATTATTTTGGATTGGCTTGACTGGATTGCTTCGAACTTGACTAAGAATCATAAATGAACACTTTTACATACTATTTAACTAGTGGAAGTATAACAAAAGGAAAAACACCGTGTTGTGTTTTTGCTATTGTCATACTTCCACTGTGATTTTATGGTTTTAGGTGACATTTGGACCAGTACCTGAGGTTGAGAGTGAAAACCTTGAAAAAACAGTAGAGGACAAAGTTGATGAAGGTAACTGGCCTTTAGCATAATTAACTGCAATCCAGTTTCTAGACCACGAGCCACGAAAATCCCA
>NC_090877.1:29212770-29235270 GCF_036669935.1 Montipora foliosa | reverse complement strand
ACCCACGTTGATGAGAAGCGTGGGGACCCAATCAGAGTCGTGTTGCCCTTCAAGGACCAAAAATCTGCGAACGCCGTACGGAGACAACTTGCCGACCTAAGCCGTAAGATCAGTGCGGATATTACCCCTGTCTACACGAGCAAAAAGATCAAAGAAGAGATCCGGGTCCGTGAAGAGAAGCCACCCCTTGTAAGCCAACAGTGCGTTGTGTACCAATTCAAGTGTGATCTGTGCGACGCAGGTTATGTCGGATATACCTGCCGGCACCTTCACCAGCGCATTGAAGAGCACAAAGGGGCAACCATCCGCGACCATCTGAGAGAGAAACATGCATTGGAACCTAACAACATCGCAAAGAGTTTTAGAATTCTGAGAAAGTGCCAGAACAAGTTTGATTGTCTTGTTTTTGAAATGTTTTTTATAAAAGAACTGAAACCATCGCTAAACAAACAGTGTGACTCTATCCGCGCCAAATTATTTGTTTAGAACAGTTCTTGTAATTAATTATTTTTTGTCTATTGTTTTCTCTAGCTACCGTTCATTACTCCATATATTTTTAGCACTTTTTACACTTTTGTACATATTTTTATCACATTTCGGCGTTCGCCGCATTTTTATCTAGTTTTTACATATTTATGCTAATTCTTAAAACTTTTATTCTCACTTGAAAATGACCTCCGAGGGGTCGAAACGTCGTGACTTTTTATCGTTAGTTTTTATTACAAAATCTATATCTAAAAGACTTCTGATTAAGATTTGTAAAATAACTTTAAAAAGATGTAAAAAGCTTTGATGGCCAACATATTAGCTTGTTTCTCGGCGCAGTTCTGTCTAAAATACAAGTATATGTAAACAGTGTATAGATTTAGCCAAACCTAAAGGCGGTGCTCCCTGGTTCTTTATTCTTATTGCCTGTAGTAGAAATAACAGGTTTTCGAATTGTCCGTGTTTCCGGTTACTGCATGATTAATTAAATCATTTTGTTCTATAGAAATATTCATTGCCTAACTAGTGAATTCCACGGTCAAATTTCACGCGAAAAACCGGTATCGATATCGGTTTTTCGAGTGAAATTTTACCTTGGAATTCAACAGTTTGGCAGTGGATTTTGTTCAATCGCATGAGTTTTAAAAGAAAACAAGCACACCCTCAGCGCGATTCATGGCCAGCGAATAGGAATCACGGTAAGAGTAGAAACCAAACAAAACAAGCATTTTCAAACAAGAGTTTTCCTGATATACCTTATTCCACTTTATCTCTGAAAACGAGATCATTCACATTTTGATGTATTTCATTGAAACACGACAGCTTCGCTTGGAACAAGAATCGGCAAAATACGGCAATGCAACCAGAAAAGAACAATGAAACTTCAAACAAGATCCGCTCCGACATTAAATTACCTTAAGGTGCTTTAAACAAACATCTGAAAACACAAGCTTGTGACATTTCTCTCTAATTTTATGAGAACTCATTGTGATTACGTGTTTATAACATAAACACAGGATTTTCTTGTCACTGTCTAGGCAGATCAAAAAACATTTGTGCAAACGGATTAAAAAAGCACTCGTTCGCTCGCATTTTAGAGCAAACCAAATAAGCTATTTCTTTATGTGCAAAAGAGTACAGATACTCGTAATGTAATTCCAGTTGAGATTAACAATTCGACCCTCACTGAGAAAAGGGAGAACCAATTAAACCACTTTTTAATAAATTACGCATCAGTAATTAGTGGCACCCAAGGGAAGAATTTGTGGAGTAACTTCTTTCACCAAGTTTGTTTCTGTTCTAGCCATAGGTCCTCTAAGGAAAAATGCAAGCTTTTTGGAGCTTCAAAAAATAGTCCAAAAATTGCAATACAGAGAACAAAGCAGCTCTGAACAAATTAAATATAAACCGGCTCAGCTACGTTTATATCCCTCCAATGCTTGCCCTGAGTAACTGCCTAGCCAACAGTCTGGCCCACAGCTATTATGATATGTAAAACTGGATCAAACCCAGCGAAAAATGCAGAAAGGAAATATTTTCTAAACAGGTTTCCACCTGAACACGAAAAACGTTGACTGTTATTTAAGGACTTTGGCGCCGAAAACGTTCTCACGTACAGATTTTTTTTACAACTTGCCACGCAGAAAGGTAACGGTATCTGACATTTTCAGACTGGCTACAAATAGCGCTGATAAACAGTATTTAAGCATAAAAACCCATTTCAAATAGGGCTGATAAACAGTATTTAAGTCTGAGAACCCATTTTAAAACGGTTAGCTTTCAATTATTGAAAGCTTACCGTTTTAAGGACGTTCGCGCGAAAATTTTCTAACATTGATTTTTTTCCGCAATTTTTACTTTTGAAAGACGATGAGTTAGTGACGTAAGAAATGTAAAAAAAATGGGGGGTCACCGATTTCGTTTTGGAGAGAACTTGCCCGGAAGAACACCCTAAATTTAAAAAAAGTCCGGCTTCTTTAGCGAATAAAGCCACAGTGTCTGTAAGCTCAAATATATTGCTATTACATCGTTGAAGTGAAATATTCTCTACCAAACTTTGTTTAAGTGGACCCATCAAGTGAATTTAGTTAACTGTTGAGGTTCCTTAAAGAACAAGTTTCAACTTAGCGATCATAGTTTGATGCGCCTTGTAGCCGCAAGATGGCAGGATTCCATGTCCTGAGGACAGAAATGTTGAATTTTTAACTTCTGGCATTGATTTTTTGTTCATTAATGGACAATGTGAAGATACTTTTAAATAATATCTGTTTCTGAAAAGAAAAGTAGGGGTCACCGAACATCCAAGACTGTTAAATCCAAGCAAAGCTATAACACTGGCCATCTCCCCAATCATTGTTTATTTTAGTACTTAGATTGCGTGCTCGATGCATGACGTGGCATGTGAATTTTGGTGCGCTGTAAGGATGCGCAGTACAATTGGCGCGAACGTCCTTAAATTGGGTTCTTACACTTAAATACTGTTTAGCAGCGCTATTTGAAATGGGTTCTTAGTATGCAGTCTGTTTGTTAAAATGGACAAATTCAGGAAAGAAAGTGATCTACGGAAAGGAAATCGCTGCGAAGTTCTCAAAGCGATTGTCCGAAGACCTGTGGGTCCACAGCTACCCCATAATGCCACATGCTTTCATGTTCCTTTCTTGTAGAAAATGTTTGCACCTTTAGCATCGTGTTTACCTTCGTGTTCTGCGATGCATGACGTGTGTGATGCACGAAAAAATGCGCAGTAGCAATTCGCGCGAAGGTCGTTAAGAGCTATAGTTGACGTAGTATGAAGTTGAGCCCGCGATACGGTTGCGTGCTACTGGTCAACGGATTCCTCGATTTGACATGTGTCAATTGACCATAACATGGATGCCACATATCAAAGATTGCTGTAAAACTGGCGTGACACTGGTCAGATTGGCATACATGAACGGGTATGCGTACGTACATACGGACCAGTCGATGACGCCATAGCTATAAAAGCAAAATTTCTTGAAGCGATAGGTTTCCATGTTTTCTAACAAATATCAACACTCATCATAGTCAAAGTAATGCTTGATAATATTCCTACGATGTTTGGAAGTGTTCCTGTTACTGTTGTCGCAGCGTTTTAAAACACGTTTTGGAATGCTACGACATTTTTCTGACGTACACGCCAATCCATTGTGTGAGATGACCAATCTTGGATATGAATTTATTCCCTCTGTTCTGTAGTAATTGTATGTTTCCTCGTGAGACCTACCATTAACATAACTGCTTCATACAACATCCAGATGCTCTAAAATTATATTTTCCCTATTCGACAACTGGCATTTCAGTAGCAGAGACTGGAATTTCTAATTTGTAAGTTGTCACTGAGACTGGGATTTTGTACAAATTGGCGACTGGGAAATGAGATATACACTACCCCCCTTAGTGACCCTTTTGAAATTTTCTTGTATGTTGACGGACCCAGGATCATTGCTTGGGTATAGTTGCTAAGGTATGAAGCGTTATATCTACTCTAAAAACGGTCTGAAATTTTGAAATTCACGAAAATCAATTGGGGCAGCAAGGTGTGTTGCAGGGTAATTACATTATTTGTAAGTCACGTGACCCAACTATAAACGCGAGGTTATATATCCTTGATTACCTCAAGGGAGTTCCCCAATGGGCGAACTACCAAGAATACTGAATGCCGGGTCAATTTTAGAGGTACGAGAAATGAATGATTGGAAAGTACGACCAGGCTTAAAATGTTTCTTTATTAGTAGACAACATGAATACGAAACCGTCAACATTAATTTTAAAAAGGTCTATCAGACAGTTTTTAGTTATTTTCAAAAAGACGAAAATCGAAGTTTTTGCCATTTGCAAATGGAACAACCTGTGCGAAAGACTTCGCCATTTATTTCTATTCACGATTAGATCTTAGCATTAACAAATCCATTTCCATTGATTCACAACCTCAATCAATCGACTAAGGAAACTCAAAGCGCACCACATTAAGCAATCAATAGTTGCACTTATACCTTTATTACCGGAAAAACTCTAGATGGGATTAAAACCAATCCTCTCATAATCATGTCTGCATTTGATAATGTTCCATGCAAGGACTAGGCAGAGGAAATGAAGAAAATCGAAAAATAATAAATCGGAGCAGCTGACTCCCTCAAAACGTCAACACAAAAATTGGCGCGTCAGAAGTCTTTTTTTTTTCTTTCTGTTTTTTTTGTACACAAATGATTGATTTCCACCTTTGAGTGCGCGACTGGACAATCATCATGGAAATCCTTTAATTGCAAGATAATTTCAAATTATTTTGTCGGTAATTCGTGGAAAACACATTTTTCTAGCCAAATCAATATGTGGCATATTAGATCTCTCTTAAAATGTAATACGACATGACGAATTTCATGGTCATTATGCCGTCTGGGATAATACAGGAAATTTCTTCAGAAGAAATTTTTCCTATCAGTTGCCCTTCCTTGAATTCCCTGGCTTCGAAGGAGTATATCTTCTTCGCAACTGTTTCTGGCATCAGGACAATCCTGCAAGCATAGGATATTTTGATTAATAGAAAATGAAAATTGAAAAACAACAATAATGTAAAAAATGTTTGTATGGAAGACTGTTTCAACATTATATCCTGTTTTTATTGTCGCTTCAGACATGTCGTTCCGGCCTCGGTTGTTCAAAAGGTGGATAACGTTATCCACCGAATAAATCACTATCCAGCCGATAACCACTAGCAAAACCAATTGAGTTATCCACTGATTAGTAATTTCTCCAGTGGTCCAGTGCTAGCCACCCATCAACTCCTGCAACCCTGGTCTTTAAACAATTTTAGCTACGTCATCGTAAACAACATCAATATAGTACAAATGCACGAAGTTCGAATTATTAGTGCTTTTGCCTAACCTTGTTCCAACTATCACTGGTGTGACAGACGCCACTAGCTGTAGAGACAGTTGGAAGCGGCTGCCTCCTTTTAGAGTTAATAACCCTCTCCAACGGTTTCCATTTGGGCACCGATATTCCATACTCGCTACTGATTCGCTAAGATTTCGCAAATCATTAGCCTTCCAGCAGAATGAGAACACACCCTCTTCCTGTAGAATCAAGGTTGGTTCGGCTCTCTGAAAATAATTCGAGATACAACTGTAATTAATTTCGTCAATATTGCTAACCTATGCCGCAAACATATGTCTGTCGGTTTCAGCTAAAACCGATGGCGCTTCCCTTGAGATAGGCAGTTAAATTTCCGGGTTCAAGACTTGTTCTGAACACTCGTTGAATTTGTTCCTGGTATTCCCTGGTTCAATTGCTCGGTTGCACTTGTAAATAGCCAACTGGTTTGTCTCCAGCCAGTCGGGATTCTTAACCATTGTTCTTATGTTCTGTCGTTTTGTTTATTGCGTTTCATTGGCCCTGATTTGAGCCAATATGGGGAGTGGTCAATTAAGTATGTATGTATATGATTTTCAGTTTACATTGCAACGTTCAATAGTGTATGTACACAAACAGATTACCTATTAAAATCATCTCAATTTGTTAATAGATTTCGTTTCCTGTTTATAAGTCGTGCTTGTCCTGATAGTTCTTAAATTATTAATCAGTATGGAATCGAACCTTGAAGTGCATCAGTCCCCGTAGTTTTTGCACTTCTCCTGCCTGAAGGACAGCATGGGACGAAGCAGTGGTCCTAATGTGCTCCTGGGCATCTTTTCTTTTAAAAATCGTAGTACAGGCACTGACTGAGCATTGCACAGCCTTTTCCTGACACTCACTCATGTGAAGCGTTATATGACATCTGTGAAAATAGAGAAGTTCAAAGTCAAAGTCAAGCCGTCTTCTCTGACGTAGACAAACAAGCATGCTTTAATAACCGTGCACAGTAAACCAAGTCCCTCCCTCAATTGAAGGATTATTCTTAATTGTCAATTTGCTTCAAGTGAAGTGTTATCGTGCATCAGTCCCCGAAGTTTTTTAGCACTTCGCCTGCCTGAAGGTAGGCCTTGGCGGATTGTGCTAGCATAATTTTTTGCCATAATTGGAACAAAAGAGCCTCTTTTTTTAAACGAGCAATGTCAACGGAAAAATCAAAAATTATCAAATTTTAGCACGTTCTGGAGCATAGGTTCATACAGTTTAGTAACTATGGTGTATTTTCTACAGAAATAAATTAAATTTAGGTAGTATGTTCTTGCAATGAGTGTTTTAGCTGCGCTACTAACAGTATTGACTTTGTTCTGACATGCTTAGTTACTAGGCCTTTTTTGGCGAATTCTGTGTGCGCAGTTAACCATTTGGAGGACTCTGGTACTCTGGTTTCCAATCCGGCTTCAGGTGGGGATCGTGAAAGCTAGCACCACTGCCATACGATTCCAACATTTGGTGTCGTTATTGCGCACCTACATGTGTCGAATCTACGTCATTTGGTGAGCATTATTCCGGAAATCAGTAGCATAATTTGGGAATTCTGGCATAATTTTGGCATAACTTGGCAAAAATTCGAGCACTGTTAATAGCATAATATGCCACTTTTAGGTGCACAATCCGCAAGGCCTACCTGTAGGAAAGCATGGGATGGGTAAGGCACTGTGCCTGAGTTCTAAGACATCAGACTTTAACAAAGTTCATCATTATTATGTTCGTCTTGGATACTGAAAGCCTGATGGGGATCAAAGCAGAACCAAAATGTCTGGACTCGCAGGACTCGAACTTGAGAACGTTTGATTAATAGCCCCTTCACTTAATAACCACTCTACTACCACATCACTAACTGTGATGTTGTTTCTACAGTCTAAACAGCTCAAGCGTTCCCCTGAGGAGCCAATTAAAGATGTTATTATTGTAAATTTGACTTCAGGATTCGAGTCAATAATCTGGTCGTCGGATGAATGATGCAAAATTCAAATCAAGCCACAATTCAAAACTCGAATTTTGATTGAAATATTGCTGGCTTCCGTTGCCAGCCCGGCTTGAGAATTTGGCAGGTGTACCAAGTTGCAGAATCTGCCAAGATCGCTATAAACAAGTGTGATTTGTCTTTCTTTTCAATATCTCTGTCCAATCTTTGGAATTTGAAAAAATATCTCAAGGTTGAGGATACTGGTAAGATTACAGAAAGGTAAATGTTGCTAGAGTGAAATGACCTTTGTTTGGCGTATTATGCAAATCAGTAGACCTGTGAAATTCCTCCCCCCTCCCCCAAGCCGGCCTGGCACCGGAAACCAGCAATATTCCATTCAAAATAGGAGTTTTGAACACCCCGGATTGCAGAGGTTATTTTCTCGCTATGAAAAGAGCGAGACTCACTTCGTGACTCGCTCTTTTGTCGCTCTTATCAAAGCGAGAAAATAAACTCTGGAAACCAGGGTAAGATTTGAACTGACGCTTGATTTTCATCCGACGAAAAGTTTATTGAAATGGGTACTTAAAACAAATTTGCAATAATGAACTCCTTAATCCGCTAGTCAGCTGTTTTGACTGTACAAGTCAATAATCTTTTATTCCAAATGGCAAACTTGTTGGTCAGTAGGTCTTTAGTGGTTAGGATTAGTCGATAACAAATAAGTATTTTAACTTTCGTGCTCCGGTTTCAAATCCTGTGTACGGACTCCGTTAATTTTTTTTTCCTTTTTTTTTTGGTACCACAAGTCCTTTAGAACAAACTGAACAAACCACTGAGCCGAAGGGCCGCTTTTTTCCCAGGGACATTGTCACCAAAGCAACACTTAATACAAAATGAAACACAAGATAAATTACATTGAGGATATCATACCGTGGCAAGTTTGCTCCGCAGCTAAGTGGACAAGGGATTCTTTTGTGCGAGCACAGCGAATCAATATGCTCTTTCAAAGAGTCCCTTGTCGCGCTTTTCCCGCAGTCTCGGCAGGGGATGTCCTGTTTCTCGCATTGAGAAATCTGTATCGCCATTTCCTCCCTTGTCATAACCTTGCTACACCCTCTGTTTCGGCATTTAATGGGCATTTTCCCACACGTGCTTGCATGTTCAATGTGGTTGTCAAGCTTCCCTTGCCACTGGCAGCCACTGTTGGTGCACTGAATATCCAGCTTGGCTGTGATGTCATCGAGGGGAACGTTGACATAAAGCGTGGTGGAATCATTTAACCTCTTTTTGCAGAGTGGGCATTTCGGAGACGATTCTGTGCTTAGCAGCATTGTCAGGCAGTTCTGACAACCGGAGTGCCCACATGCCAGAGTTACGGGCTTAACCATGGTTGATAAGCTTTCAAATAAAGGAAATATTCAATATTAAAAAAGTTAAAATCTACCCAACATCCAAATAGGTGGTAAAAAGACGGTGAAAGGGAGTAGATGATATGAAAATTCCTCTATACTTCCTTCTTCTGCACACATAACCATTTGTACGTAGATACAGCAGTTCAGTAACGGATCCGGAGATGACGAAAACTTAAAATGAAACATCGTGGAATACAATGAAGACGCGAAAACCAGGGGGATAACTTACAGAGAAGCAGGCAAAGAAGGTGATATAACATGAAACTCGGACTTCAGTAGAGATGCATGTGTTTCATCATGTCAAACTTACGTGCTCCCATGAATCAATCTATTGTTCCCTGTGTAAAGCCAGCGGGATATCCATTGAAAGCTGATCAACAGAACTACTCAAGTCGTTTTGTGATTTTTATTTTTACTTTCAAAAATGAAAGAGTACAAAAAAACAAAACAAAAAAACAACAAAAAACAAAAAAAAGAAGGAAAACCTCAGGAAAAAATTCGCCTGCACTGGAGGACTGGTCAATGATTCAGCTAAAATAAACGTCGCTATTCAGAATTGTTACATATCGTGTAAGTGATATTGATGGCATCAGTTTTTACGTCAGTTGGGTGCGCTTGAAACAATTGACTGCACACGTGGAAATTTGATTAGATGCAATGCATTCGTCTTAACAAAAGGGTTGAGAGATAAAAGCTGTGTTGTGTTTGTAGTCTAGCAGGCAAAATGAGTTTTAGTAATCGTGCGTTCCAAAGGACTGTGGTTTTTTTGGACAAAAGACGAAGAGCGGTCCTGAACAACGCCGAAATGAGTAGGCTAACAAATGCCAGGCAGGTTATGGACATCTCCTTCACCAAAAATACCACCGCCTCTCAGATGGGTGACATCCTTGTCCAAGTCTTTCCATCTCTGGCAGGAAAAGACCTTACTGGGTGAGTTTCATGTATGTTACCAGTTTTCGATGTATTAAGATAGCTTGAAAAATAAATTGAAATCGGTAACGTCGCTCGCACAAAAGGCATTCTGTAAAAGTTACCTCACTCTATTAGAAAAAATGAAACAAAAAGGTCACTTCCCTTGGCTTACTCTGAGACAGAGAAAGAAAACAGTAGGAAAAGTTTTCAGCGGCGGTTCAGACAATCCCAATCTAAATGGTAATGATCCCGGAGCTCGAAATGATTTCCAGACAGTCCCCGGGCATGACACGATGACCGGCCAAATTCATTTTAGCTCGGTCACGTACCGCTTCTGTCCTGTCAAATTATATAAACTAAATAACTCTTAATACAGGGGCCCATGAACCAGAGCTGGCGTTACATATTTTCCAAAATAGTTGTTGCCTAGAGCTTATAGCACTTAAAAGCACTCATTGTCAACAATGGTTCTTGTAGCATTTCACTCAGGATTTTCAGATCAAAGTTCCGCAAATGACAATACACAGCGACTTGCTACAACTGAAACAACTGAACAGCATAGAATTTTTAATTTAATTTCATTTTCAAAACGATCAATTGCGATCGGTCAACATGACCGGCAAGAAAAAAGGTTGCCCGGTCAACTCCCAAATCAGTCCAGACATTGTCCGTTGACTGGCTTTTATTCCGAGCCCTGGATGCTATCCCCATTCCCAATCGGGTTTATCTTGAACACGTGGGCTACATACGAAAATTTCGCCGGAAATGAAATAATTCATGTTCCAACAAAGCACGATTTCTTTGAAATATCGATTATTTTGTGGAAAACTCGACACAGATAATTCCCAAAATCCACGATGCGTAGCGAAGTGTGGTCTTCCTGTCTATCACACGTCTTTGAAATTTAATTCACTTCATTCATTTTTCGTTTGTTCCGAATTAATCGACAGCCGCTAGGTTACATCCTCATATATCAATAACAAAGTATAAACACAAAGCTTTTGAATGGTGTACATGTACTTTGTTTCTTAATCAAAACATGATTTTCCAACGGTTACTGTAGATAGGCAAGCTGCGCGAGCCCCATGTACTGGTCAGCGGACTAGCATAAAATTGTTCACAAAATCTTGCGGACAAAATAATGAGTGACATCTACTGTAGCTCCACTCCGCCATTTTGATGGGGAGGCAAAGCGGAAAGAATTTTTAGTGTTTACAAATAATTTTCGTTAAACGTTAGTTGTGAAAAATTTATGAATTGATAACTAAAGGTACAGGGAAAAAGATTATACAGACTAAATAAATTTTTAGGAACTACCCTTTCACAGAAGATGCCCGGAAGCGTTTTCAATTTTTCCATATATTTGTCCGTATTTCTGGTTTTGGATTTTTTAACTTCGTCTTCTATTGTTACGATACTAGACAAATTACGAAGAGAATTGAATCTCTGCAAATAACCCATTAGAGAATGACACTATTTTATAGAATTTGAGGCGTACATGTGATTTAATTTATGACTTTTAAATATTTCTCCAAAATGGTTTTATTTGGGAATGTGAGGAATAAATTCTTTACCAATGCAATGTATAAATGTATCCATTTCCGAATAGGCCTTATCAAGGTTTTTACCGCCATTTTGACGGGTAGGCAAAGCGTAAAGAATTTATAGTGTTTATATGGGGATCCGATGTCAAATAATGTTCGTTAAACGCTAGTTCTAAAACTAGGTAAAGGGTGAAGGATTATACAGACCGATTTTTACGGACTAGCCTTCGTGAAAAAGCTGCGAGGTAGCGTTTTCCACTTTTTCAATACATTTGTCTGTAATTGTTACAGAAAATTCACGGGAAGAATTGTGGCTAGAACCCTAGGCCTAAAAACCAACTTTGGGGCTAGGGTTACCCAAACTGAGGGTTTTGGGTTAATTTCTTCGTTTTCAAGTGTTACAGTGTAGGGTCTTAAGGGTCTTTGTTTTCAAGACACCCTATATATATTCAGTGCCAATTTGAGTAATCACCACTTTACACAAGACTGGTTGGGATTAGTGAATTGACTGTGTTCTCAACATTTTAAACTGCCAGGCTAGAATTCATTGCATCCTATGAGAGAGGGCATGCCATGAAGAATGTTGCCACTGGGCTTCAAAGTGGTGCCTACATAATGGACCTTTTTGGGGGCTCCAGGAAAAAAAAGATCTTCCTTTTCATACCGAACCCAGGTATGCATTAGCTTTTATTAAAACAGACTTAAAAGTATGATTTGCTGGTTATTAGAGAGGTATGGAGAACATATATTCTTGGCGTAGCTACTAGAACAAGTAATGCCCTACATGTACAAGGTGCTGCAATGAGCTACAATGACCAACATTGATCTACAGTGATCTACAAGGAGATACAATGACTTGCCTAGAGGTACATTATAAGCTTAAATTAGCTAATAACTTGTGACAATGCACAATGGATGTTTTCCGCATACCAAACTCTTCAACTCAATCCCCTTTTGTATTTCTCTTTGCTTGTAAGTCATTTCAGTTGGCCATTGTAGATCATTGTATCTCATTGTAGGTTATTTTAGAGCTATATTGTAGCTCATTGTAGGTCAATCCATGTTTTAGTAAATACAGTATTCTTGGTTGAGGATTGCATAATATGTTTTGGTGCTGTACTGTACTGTACTGTACTGTACTGAAGCAATCTCCTAAAGTGGCTACTGTTTTCAGTTTTAACTATTTGAAAAAAATATTCATTGGGTCTGAGCGAAATAATCTAGGGTACACTCCAATAAAGAAAATTGACGGCAGGCTTTTTTGCAGGTTACAGGTCACTCGTTACAGGTCCTTGTTTCAACTATACTAAAGCAACCCAAGCTTTCAAATTAGCTAACATTAAGCCTAAACATCATTTTTAGGCTTAACAAGGCCTAAAGTTAGCATTATTAAGGGTTTTGTAATGAGTGACCTGTGTCCTCCACAAAACCCTGCTTGGAAAGATATCAGTCGGTCAGTGTTGTCAGTCTCATAAGGAGGGATATTGTGCATGTTTAATGTGGTGACACTTTATTTGCATTAATTTTGCATGTAACATCAGTAGGTATTGGGCTTTTTTACTATTTTTCTTCTCATCCTTTATTCATGTAGCTGTCACTTCAACAGGAACAACTTCATCTACATCCTCGTTTGCACCCCCAGGTACACCATCATCCACACCCCAAGGTACACAGTCATCCACATCTACATCTTCCTCTATACCCCTTGCCACACACTCATCCATATCATCACCCTCATCCACATCAGCATCCCTATCTGTACCACCAGCCACACAAGCATCCTCGCCATCTCCAGTCACTGTTGTTCTTCCCTCCACATCCACGCCACACCCCAGGATTTAACCTCACTGCCAAGAAATGGAGGTAACTGCAAATAGTTGCCCTAATATTTCCATGTAAATTCAGCTATTACTTCTTATAGAATGGAGTATTTAAACGACTTTTATTTTGATATTTTAATTTTTTCAATTAGATATTCATTGGATATTTTCTTCCTTACAATATGTTAAAGTCTTCGAATTCCATTGTGCTGTTTTTTACAAATATAACAAAATTTTACTTGCCAGCAACCCCAATCAATAGGGGAGAACCCCCTTCTCAGTGGTCGCTTCTTTGTTTATGCTACCTGTTACTTGTTGTTGATGATCATTGTTCCTATTAATGCTGTTAACTTTGTTATTGTTATAAAAAAGTACTGTTCCTATTCATTCTCCAACAAAAAAGTTGTTTCCAGGATTCCACTGCTTTATCTGGGATTTTTGCTGTACCTACCGTGACCATTACAGATGTATAATGTTATCTCTCTAGGTGCTGTCCCCCCTCCCCCCCCCCCAAGTTAATTATTATTTTCTAACTTGTAGACTTTACTTTCTCCACTGTTTCTCACCTGACTAAACTTCAGTATATTATTACTAAGTGCACCCTTTTGTATTGACACACATGGGTAGCATTGAAAAGGACTTCTATGACAACTATGGTCACGCCTGTTGAAGACACTAGACAACAAGAGCAACAAAATATCCTGACTTCAAATTTCTTTATATCAGAATAGCACCCTTTTATTTGTCAAAGTGATTAGAATGTGAAAACAACTTTTGTTTCAGCTTCCACACGACAATATCTAACAGCCATGGCAAGTGCTGGTGGTGTGACATTTGGTATGCATTAGTGTAATCTTTATTGCTTATTTTGTATGTGTGTTATTACTGTTCTTTATGTTGTATGTGTGAATTTGTCATGCATGTCAGTCTCTCCCCTGTAATAAACATTAATCAAATGAAGTTTCATATCCACAGATGAGATCTCAGATTCAGACTTAAGTCAAGATGGTGAGTTGGCAAAACTAATATTGCAATAATTTGTTGAAAGGTCAAGACTCTCTCCTTAAACTTGAACTACTTTAGCCCAACATTCTTAGGTTTTACTCAAAGGTTGGTTTGCCTCTTTTGCCACAGCCGGATCAACATATGTATACCAGCAGAACTTTATCAATATCATCTGACTCAGGGGATGACGACACTGATTGTAAGTAGTAAGTTTATCTTAAAAGCACTAGTTCTAGATTCGCTGCAGCTTCTAAGCATTAAGAAAAAATGGTGGAGGCCATGGCTGGCTTTGATGAAAAGTTATGTTTATGTTGACTTTAGTTTTCTCCTAGCATAACCTACTTATGCTTGCACCTGTGCTTGTGCTTGCGTCGCTTGTGAAAACCAGGCTTAAGAAAAAGGCTTATTGATCCAATATTCTATTTGAAAGTTAGATTGGGTTTTGGTACTAACTAATATTAACTTGCAACATTACCGTTCAAAAAGCAATAGCACTGTCCAAACCCAAAGAAATACATGCAAAATAGTGATGAGTGATCGATATGTAGAAAATAAAAATAATTGTTTGTGAGCTAAACAGGTTATGTCTAAGCTTTTAAACTTTGTTCTTGTTGCACTTCCTTAACTTGCCACATATCTTCTTTTGTGTAGCACTTAGGGGTAAAGCTCAAGAACGAAGTCTTTGTAAGTGCATTCAATTTAAAGTCAGTTGTGTTCTTAAAGTGAAATGTAAGATGTTAACCTATTGACACCTCAAACACCCTAGGATATGGACAGATGAAAATAAATCAAGTCTTTTCCAGGTGTCAATGGGTTGATAATGGTGTCCTTTAAGCAGCAACCAAAACAGAAAAAAAAATGAAATGAACAAACATAGTCAGCCATCAATTATCTTCCCTATTATCTGTTATCATGGAATAGTAACAGGTGTATGTTCCAGATGCATGGACCAAAAGAAAGTATAGGTTCTTTACTGAACACATTTACCTTGACATTTCAGACAGATATGTTAACGACGATTTTCCTACGGCAGGAGTTGTCACAGGTATGCTCAGTGATACCAGTAATTTGTGGCTTTTACCAACCAAAAGTCAACAAATTGCATTCAATTTACTGCTAATCTGCCTTCTTTTTTACACATCACCTTTGTGCAGGTGAGAATGTTTTGAGTAGGACAACTGAAGTCCTAAAGTGCATTGAAGCCTTGGAAGAGGGAGGCGAAAATGCAACTCTTCCATTCCTAACAAATACATTTGAAGAGGTAAGTTGCAAATCACTGAATGCTTAATAGCATTTTGAGATCTTAAGTTGATACTGTAACAGAGCATGTGTCTTCTTTGGCTTTCCTCTTTTCTTTTTAGTTCACTTGGCAGGGTACAGATGATATGATGATTATGGTGGCTGTGCTCTTGTCCTTTGACTGCCCTATTCCCAGCAAGAGAAAATTGGTTAGGTGGGAATTACTGATTCCTTTTATTGTGTTGCTATTTCATAAAATGTGGGTGATTAAGTGACTTATTTAGCTTAAATATTCAGGAGACAAAAATTTAACTAGACACATACAAAGAAAAGACTAAAACCCACAAAACACAATACTTGTAAATTAAAAACAACAAGCTCATCAAAGTGGCTTATGCACATCTTTTAGTTTCTAACAATAAGGAACATGGGTTACAAATATTATTACAGTGCAACGCACCTTGCTGTGGCCACCTAACAAAGTTTTTTAAAAAATGGTCTGCCATTCAGGATGTGTGAATCTGACTGACAGTTAATGCCTCCTTGCAAAGTTCACACAGTTGTAAGTTAAGCACCGTTGCATGGGCTGTTGAATTGACCTATTTACACCTAATTGTCAAATGTGAAAGTTCGTTGGGTGGCCATGGTTAGGCAAGTTGCTGTAACCCCTGTAAGGGTGAGGTGTTGAAATTAATGCGTAAGTGTGAACACGTCACACACTAATGTAGCATTAAATCTATCTTTAATTTATCTTAACTTTGTTTTATGTGCTTTCAGTCTGCTGAACAAGGTTTCAGAGAACTGTTACTTGTGGATAGCAGAACACAAGGGTGCAGAATCAGACAAAGGTACACATTGCACCTCCAGGTTCAGTTTGTTATTGTTCTGTGAAAACAGACAGAGAAAGAAGTACACTTTAATTAAAATGTTTCAGGTAATTAAAAAGGTTAAATCTTGTCTCATTTGATTTTCAAATTTCAGCAAAACTGAAATACGGCTTGAAAATTGCTCAATCTACCGTGCTTGTGCTGGCACCGTGCCACAGCCGGAATATGCCACAATGCATGGAAATATTTAATGGTTAGTAACTGATTTCATATTGAGGGCTATTGAATCTCGTCAAGTGAAGGAAATTTACAGAGAATCAAAACTTTGACCTCAGAAGGTGACAGACTTTTTCAGCCCTTCTATGATTACTCTAGACTGTTGAATGTAACTGTAGCAACTGAATCTGTGTCAATTACACATGAAATTTCAGAGGCCGACTTACAAGAGGAACGATTTGTTGAGTCCTTTACAATGGCACAAGACTTGAGCAATGCTGGAAAAGACGAACGGTAGGAGAATAATAAATAATCTGTTTTGAGTCATAAAAAAAAAAGTTGCTGGAAGATATACAAAGTAAAGAACTTACAACTTACTAGACTAATAGTTTTCTTTTATGATAGGAAAAGGTTAGAAGAATGGAGGCAGGTTCGCAATGAACAAGATTTGCAATTCCAGGTATGCAAAATTAATGATAATGATATGGTTATTCTTCTTCTTCTTCTTCTTCTTATTATTATCATTATTATCATTACCGTTATCATTATTACTCCAGAAAAAACTCAAGAAGTTTGTTGCCGCATTAGTTAAATGTATTTCAAAACATTAAAAAATCTTGCTAATGTCTGATAACTACTTTGAAGGTTGCATTGACAGCAGCACGCGAAACTTGCAGCACCACTAGCAGCAGTAGCAGTAAGCACACACCCTTCTGGACAACAGCCAGCAGCAGCACAGCCAGCACTGCCAAATGCACCTCCACCATCACCAGCAACAGTGGTAAAGGAGAACTGAAATCTTTGGTAGGGCAACAATATTATACCCTAACTGCTTCCATAACATAAATATTCAGCTTATTACTTATTGTTTATGACTTTGTCTAGCTGATGTGCTTACCTTTCTTTGTTCATAAACTCAAATTTTATTTATAATGTAAAGTATACTATTTTAATACATGACGGCTTCTTCTGTCTTTTAAAAAGGTAATGTTTTTGCTTTGTAACAGATTAAGGGCTTCCGCAAAAGCAGAGTTTGTCCCGAACCAGATGACTGTTTGCAAAATGCTATTAAAATTGTTATCCGTTTTAATGGCGGAAAAAAGATGGCAAGGCTTTTTTTCAAAAAAGGCCTTTTTTCAGGTAAACATGTATAACTACTGTACACAATGATAATAACTTGGGAATGGTGGCAACCGCCATGGTGATGACACTTTGCTTTCTTACATGTTCTAATCTCTGTTCTATTCTCTCTTTGGTGTGCGTACCACTGTTATTATTATTTCTGGCTACATTGAAAAGTATTATTATTATTGTTATTATTGTTATACAAAATAGAAACGTACACTTAATGAAATCATCGACATATGTTAATTATCATTTTTAAAATAGTTCTTATTTTTTTATTCATTAAAAAACAGGAAGTCTATGACTGGGCTGGTTCTCAGGATGATGTGCCTCTCCACTTCACATTACAGAGAGGTAAGGAAGTGGTGAGGCACTCTGATTCACTGGAACAGGATGAAGTCCAGGACTTAGCAGAAAGAGTAAGTGGCACTAAGATAGTCACCGAAAGGGACTGGAACCAAAAGTGTTGCCATGGCTACGTGATACTCTGCAGCATTTTGCACCTTTCTCAAGGGTTATTACTCATGCCAAATTTGATTAATCTTCGCTGTTACAATTTCAGCTATACATTGTTTTTTGTTTTTGTGATCCATCATCAAGCTGAACCACTGATGACGTCACCAATCTGGCAATTGGCTTAAAAGTACTTATGGGAGAAGATTGGATATCATCACAAAGGCAGCACTTTCTTCTCATGTACTGAGAGACCCCCAGTGTTGGTGTGGATGGAGTCCTGCATGGAGGCCCATTTTTCAACAAACTAAGCCAACTACATCATATAATTATGATGATTGTTTTCCAGTATACAGTGTAACTAAATTTATCAAATTCTTTGCTTTAATCACTCTGAGTTACAATTACAACTATAATGATACCTGATGGTGATGGTTTTTTTTTTTTACTTTAGAGTACTGAGGAAATGAGTCATTTGCTACAAACAACAGTAGGTGTTCAGTAACAATCTAAGAAAAGTTACAAGTCAGCTTCAAGGGTGTCTCTGTTTAAAATCTTAGTCACGTGCTGTCGTTTTCAAAATTTCCCCAAAAGTTATCTGCTGCAACAAGAGCCAAAGAGGAAAAGGTTGAAATGTACTGAATATTGAAGTGGCATTACGATGAAAATCGCATCTTACCTATGTAAGCCATTTTGAAACATAAACAAGTAGTCAAGTAGTCTATCTCAGCCAATTTGTATCAGAAATGTTGGATTTAACCAATAAGATTGCACTAAATTTTCTCCACAATATGAGCTTAACAGTTTTGTTACCATGGAATCATACTGGGTTCCAGACCTCCTCCATATTAAAAGCTTTTCTGGCCACCTTTGGTGTTCCATTTTGATATTTGCTTCCAGCAAGCATATAAATATGTTAGCTCGAGTTTGTGGCCTTGTTTAACATTTCTCAAGCTGAAAATAACTAACATATTGAAAATCAAGTGGGTGGGGACTGAAAAAGAGTGAGTTGCCATTGGGAACATAATTTTTTATAGCCATAGGTGTGTTTCCTGTAGAAATATTAGACTACCAAGTCCCAATGGTCTGCGCTGCAAAGTAGTTGGATGTATAACGTCATCAGTCATCTCATTTGCATTTCAAAATTAAATATCTCCAGAACTAATGAAGATATTTGCAAACAGTAAATGGTGTTTTTCTTCTTTCATGAAATTCTATGCGATACACTCAACAAGTGTAAAAATTTGATCATATTACCACTTTGACATTATGTTAGTAATATAAATATTATTAATGAATTACAGAATATCTCCACACTGGTTCTGTACAGGGTTAGGGTTAGGTAAATACAGAATATGGCTCAATGTAAATAGAGAGATGCATAGGTTCAAAGGAATGTAACCTTTTTGATAACTCAGTTCCTAATTGAACCAGGGCCTCTGCGACCAGGCTCTTTGTGGGCCTGGACCTTTGTGACCAGGTTCTTAGGAATGTAACCTTTTTGATGACTCGGTTCCTAATTGAGCCAGGGCCTCTGTGACCAGGCTCTGCAAGAGCCAGGACCTTTGTGACCAGGTTCTTCGGAATGTAACTTTTTTGATGACTCAGTTCCTAATTGAGCCAGGGCCTCTGTGACCAGGCTCTGCGTGAGCCGGGACCTTTGTGACCAGGTTCTTAGGAAAGTAACCTTGCAATGACTCTATTCCTAATTGAGCCAGGGCCTTTGTGTCCAGGCTCTTCGTGAGCCAGGACCTTTGTGACCAGGTTCTTAGGAATGTAACCTTTTTGATGATTTGGATCCTACTTGAGCCAGGGCCTCTGTGACCATACTCTTCGTGAGCCGGGACCTTTGTGACCAGGTTCTTAGGAATGTAACCTTTTCGATGACTTGTTTCCTAATTGAACCAGGACCTCTGTGACCAGGCTCTTCGTGAGCCAGGGACTTTGTGACCAGGTTCTTAGGAATGTAACCTTTTCGATGACTTGTTTCCTAATTGAACCAGGCTCTTCGTGAGCCAGGGCCTTTGTGACCAGGTTCTTACGAAGTGAGTGTAATGCTGAATGACTAACTCTTCATAGAAATCATTTAAATTGCTTCACAACAAGCAAGTCAATAATTGATGAGAGTGTTCAAAAAACAGTCGAAAATGAATTGCCATTCTGTATGAAATGCTATGCCACAACCGTGGCAATCCCTCCATATGTTCAGTGATCAAAGTTTCATATAATTATTGTAACAACAAATACATAAAACATAAAAAGTTTCCTTGAGAAGTGGTTTTGCATCACACAGTAAAAGTAATTTTTTTAAATACTTTTTTAAACCAACTAGGCTACATATTCCTCATATCTTTTGAGGGAAGTATGCTACTTATTAAGTCTTGATGGCCCTATGAGTAGCATACTTCCCTCCACCTATGTTTCGTTGCAGGTGTCATTCAAGGGAAACTTTCAATGTAACCGAGATGAAGAACTCTCTGAAACATTGGAAGGTAAGAACATGTCTAAGCTCGCACAGACTTCTTAATATTTTTGATGGTGATAATTTTCCTTCATTTATAGAAACTTCCCCTAGATGTAAGCGTGTATTTTTTTTTTCGACATGTATGTCCTAAAGTGTCAGTCCTTTGTATATAGTTTAAGTATAATCACTGGGATACCCAATGTGATCCTGTTGCAGTACCATTGTTTTATAAAGAACTGAAAATACCAGATGAACTTTATCGTTGATCTCTTTTGAGGTCATCCTCAATGTTAGTAATCAACCATTTCAAAATATCCAAACTCCAACTGGACCCCATCTGGGCGATAATGTTTAATTAGACCTTTGAAAAGTTAATGGAGATGAAAATAACAATGTACCGTATTCCAATATCTTTTATAAACAAAAAACAGGAGAACAAAAGGCACACAGAGAGGTAGAAGGAAACGATGATGATGATGAAAGCGACAAGGGTGAGAACGCGAGGACCAGTGCAGAACAGAAAAGAAAAAGAAAGAGGAAAGACACAAGAACATCAAAAAATCGCAGAAAAAACAAAAAGAATTAACAAAAAAGTGCATTTCTTACATATATTGTTTGAGATAAGCTCAGACTAAGCTACAAGGGGGGTGTGTCACGAAATTCAGTGACTGGAAGAAAAACAAAAATCAAACAACTTAAAACATTGAGGGAAGATTCGAACAAAACAGCACAAGCAAAAGTTCCATAGCAAGTTGAAGTGAGTAATTGTTAACACTAAAGAAATTGGAAACCTGCAATGTCGTGACACAGGCCCTTTAAATGCCCACCTTCAACCGACAGACATTGCGTGCCGTGGAACAATATGCATATATGTCCGACCAAAGCCGAAATTCACGCAATCAAATCACTGTGATAAGCAATGTGAATTTCCATAACCAAAGCAAACGGTCGAAAAGTGTGTCGGTTGAAGGGTGGGCCTTGTGTTTCTTTCTCTTATCAAGCATTGACACTAAATGTAGAAGGGTACACTATGGTGTCCTTGGTCCGCGACTTATCCAAACACGATGTTATACTGAGAGAGGATAAAGCACGGAGCCCTAATCCATGGAGTACCCTATGGAGTACCCTATTTAAGTCTAAGCACCCATTTGGAAAAGGTTAGCTTTCGATTAGTGTTGTGATGGCCGATTACTTCATGTAAGCTAAACTTGTTAAAATGGGTGCTTAGAATTAAATACTGTTGAACAATGCTGTTTAAAATAGGTGTTAAGGCTTAAGTAAGCACTATTTGAGATGCTGCTTACACGTTGATCAACGGTACTCATTCGAAATAGCATTTTTAGGGTACTCCATAGGGTACCCCTTGGATTAGGGCTCACGTTTTGTCCTCTCCCTGTTATATTTCCTCGTTAACTAAAGTACCACGAAAAAGAAATCTGTCCAATTATTTCCTGATTATTATTCTTTCACTTGACGAAATTTCGGCTTTCCTGCTATTGGTGATTGTGCGGAATTCATGTTTGTTGACAGGTGTGTTAATTTGTCATTATAGAATGTCTCTACTTTTACGACTCCGTAACATAAAACGACATGTTCACTTGGCTTGTGTAAATATAAAACGCAATGTTGACCAGATTTACAGATGAACTAATTTCTGCAGTTGGGGACTAATTTGCTGCAGAGTTTTAAACTTTTGTTTTAAAGACTCTTGGAAAATATCAACAATATTCGCATAGGGTTCCTTGGTCCGCGACTTATACTACTTATGACCCCGGAGAGCATCTCACAAAGCAGATAAAGAAAACCTTCGATAAATGGAAAAGGTGTTTCCCTTAACTGAATATTTTCAAAATCTTGTTTCTGAATGTTTAATAACGGGTTACCTTTTTTTGTATGTCTATAATACCTACACGGCCTTATCATGAAATGGAGCTTGTGTTGGGGGACGGTACACTCAAAATAAAAGCAGATTCTATACTCACAACGACATCGAATACCGCTGTAGCTGAGATATATCAAGGATAATAAAAAAGAAATAAATTTTCATGTGATACAGAAATTATCGGGATGCACAGGTTTTTTTTTTGGCTGCTGACATGATTCGCGGACCAAGGACCAACTACGCGGACGAAGGGCTCGCTCTTATGTTCACCTTTTTT
>NC_090877.1:29202770-29205270 GCF_036669935.1 Montipora foliosa | reverse complement strand
CCTTTTCTTTGTTTTGGGCACCAACATGGCGGTCGTGACGTCATGTGAAAACCAAGAATACCTTGCCCATTAATTCAGTGATATAAGGGATATGAGGATTTGCTTTCTTGGAAATATGTTGCCATACTTATTATCTTTAGTGTCGCTTTACATTTCCTAGTTTGGGTAGAGCATTAAAGGTTCACTTTCCCTCTCCCTTTCTCTTGCAGTTTCTGTGAGGTTGCCTCCAGTGTCCTGGGTTTCTCCCCTTAATGTTAGCCGGTTTGCCCTCAAGCTTCAGCACCATTGAATGCCTTAGTTGATTTCCCTACTCATGGGAATGAGTGTCTCAACAAATGTTTGACCAACAGACCAGAGCTATTTTCTAATAGTCTGCCTTTTAATATGTTAATAAAGACTGATCATACTGGGCTCATTCTATCGGCAGTTATTAAGTTAAAACTTATTCGACCTAAGATGAAGGTCTGTGACTGCAGAGCTCACTCAATGAGGAGGACTGGAAGGATGTTCTTAATTCCAACAATATCGATGACGCTGTGAATCATTTGGAAAGAACAATCCAAAGCCACATGCCTCTGAAGACGGTTTCCGTATATCTTCACGCGTCCCATTTTGGGACGCACTTAACACCCCTTAACACCCCTTGTTAAGTGCCTGCAGAGAGCTAAATCAAGGACCTCACCATTTAACAGGGAGAAACTCAACGACATAGAGAGAGCTCTATGAGCTCAGTGAGCTCTGCAGTCACAGACCTTAATCTTAAGCTGAATAGGTTTTAACTTAAACACAAAGGCACGCTATATAAGGGCATAAGCTCTTCCCCCTAATTTTGAATTCACCCAAAAAATAAAGATGGCGGACGATGAGGAGAACAACGGCTAACACTGAGCATTTGTTATACTCGTCAAAAGCAATAAAACTTAACGAGAAACGTTCTGAAAATATCATTATTATTACTTTTGTGTAAGTTTTTCTTGTTTGGAGTACAATATGTCCTCGCTTCATGTGAAAAAATTGCGTTCTTGCGGTCAAATTCAAATCACCCACGCTTTTGACCTAACCCAAACCCCAATAGGACATCCGCAGGGCTTCCTTTGTCCATTCTGAGTCTTCCGTTCACCAGCATAGTGGCAAGCAGCTCCTTAGTGCATTTATGCGCAAATGAGTGAAATTTGAAGCCGGATTGACGCATAGAAACACGAACGAAGAACCGTCATTTTGCTTTGACGTTCCTTGAGAGAATTTCACGTTGTCGGAGACCTTTTGATGAGATTTTTCTACGATTCGAAAAAAAATGGAAAGCTTACCCCCAGCAGATAAAAAGAAAACGTACAGAAATCAACAGACGTGCAAATGCACCGCAAGATCCAGCGGAACAGAGCCCACATTTCAGTCTGACAATTGAAGTAAAAAAGGATCAGCAAAGTCGTTTGGAAGCCATCAAACAGCGAATAAACAATGCTAAATCAGCTCTTGGTATAGACAGCAGCACCTCTTCCATGCAGAATGCTGATTCGTATTTTGAAATTATTCGTCCATCAGATGTCGAAAGTAGCTCTTCATCCAGCACCAAGACTAATGTACTCAAAAGGCCAACAATGGCTCCCCCCCAGAGTTGTGGTGAGGTGCCCGTCCAACAACAAAGTCAAAAAAGACAGATATATGTGGAGTCTATGGTGGATGATGGATGCTATGTGTGCACAAAATCATCTTTGCAAGCACTTTGTAAGTACTTTACCACAAATCCTTTATGGCAAAGATTACAAATGGTGTTTAGCTAATTTTTCAAGTCAAGGTCAGGTTTGTAAAATTGAAGTTCCCTGTGTGTGCAACGACTCTGTTACTTGGCTCAGTTCTGGAGTTCTGGGACACCCTGCAAAGTACTATGCCAATGTTAGGTGATTACAATATGCACATGACCTATTTTGCGAGTAATCATATTTGATGAAAAATATTCCTGGAAATTATATTATAAATATTATAAGCATGATCTCTTCGATCCTTTTTTTGGCTTTGCATTTTTTTTACAACATGTCGTGGCGGGACTACATGTAGCTAGTGTATACCATCCTGTTCTCTCATGTTTTATCTCTTGTATTAAATCTGTATGCTCATTCGAGTGATACACTGATTTTAAAATTCCTCTTTGTAGAATGGTTCATGCTTTGACATGTACTGGACTCACTGAAACTCAGTATCATGGTTTTGCTGAAGCTGCTGGCATTGGTTGTGTGATGGACAAAACAATAAAAACAAGTAAGTGACCTTTAACTTACACATTATAGTACATTATTTTTACTCTTTCCATGATGTGATGTTTTCTGTCATTTCACAGCAGTGTGGTGTAGTCTGTAGTAAACTAGCATATGCCCCAATCTTCTGTTAGGGTATCATTTGAAGCTACCAATAACATTTTGGCTTATCATGACTGATGCAAGGGCAGAAGTTCAAGCTACACAAGACTACATTACAAGCGGCGATGTAAGTTGACATACAACCG
>NC_090877.1:29192770-29195270 GCF_036669935.1 Montipora foliosa | reverse complement strand
TTGACTGATGACTTCAACTTTGTTTATTGTGCCCAGAAATCTGCCCAAAGTGAATGACAATTATTGTAAATAGCACCTGTGTATATATCTAAATTGAGAGGAAATAAACTGCTCCCCAATTCCTTTTTTTTCTAGCAGTAGGATTACAGCACAAGTTGAAAGCAGTGGAAGAATAACATGAAAAATGCTGAACAGTCCCAGTCAAGATGTTGCAGAGTGGAGTTCAGAATTAGGGCTTACAGTGTATTGGTAAAAAACCGCACGTTGGTGACTCAGTTGGTTGAGCACCAGGCTGTCATGCAGGAGGTTGTGGGTTTGACTCCAGCCGGACCAACACTCAGGGTCATAAAGATAACTGAGGAGAAAGTGCTGCCTTTGTAATTACATCCGCAAATGGTTAGACTTTCAAGTCTTCTCGGATAAGGACTGTTAACTGTGGGGCCCGTCTCAAAAATATCTTCCATGTTCATAACCTTCCTGTGGGATGTTAAAGAACCCACACACTAATCGAGAAGAGTAGGGGATGAAATTCCCGGTGTTGTGGCTGTCCTTTGTGAGTATATGGGTGGGTGGGTATAGCAGGTCCACATCAGCTGAATAGCTGCCAAAACTTCAACCTGCTTAAACAAATAAATAACAAACAAGCTTCAGATAATGAACCTTGTGCATGGTCGTTATGGAAATAAATGTTGACTATTTTTATTTATCTTGTGACTTTTCTTTTCATGAGTGTTATGGGTATGGAGGGAAATGCTCGTGGATCAATGTAATGCTGGTTTAATGAATGAGGGTGACCACAGTAGGGCACTCCGTCAGGATTTGGCCACCGTTTCCTGACATCTTCCACAACACAAATTGGCATGACCTCCCGCACATCTTCTACGTAACATCTCAATGCTTCCTTCCGGGCTATGTAAATAGGATCACGCCACAAGCCGCGGCAATTTAAAATAGTATAGAAGGCCCTATAGTCTCCCTTCCACTTCACGTGGTTTGTCATTCTAGGCTGGCCAAATGCTCTGAGACGTACCGGCAGAGTTTCACTAAAGAAAACACATGGGAAAGAACGACAATAAAGGCACATCTCATACGTGGCAGTTGAGTGAGCTTCATCGATGTGCAGAGGATTTTGTGGTCTGGTCTTGATCTCTTGTCTAATGAGCTCACCCTGCAGCTCAACACATGTTGCTGCTGTATTTTCCGCGGATTTGTTTTCTTCGGAAACTGTCAAAGAAAGAAAGTATATTGGTGTGTGACAACATAACCATAGGTGCTACTATAGGACATCGTTGCAAATGGCGGGTAAAATTGTTTCAGCAAACTGGAACAAAAAGGCATACAAGTTAGATTAAAAAGTCTGATCCAAGTTATGGTGCTTTGCAAGTTCCGGATCATTGGAAATGGGGACAATGCATATTTATGCTTCACGCTCAAACAGAGAATTAATATCCCTCAGGGATCGGACTCTAAATTACGAATAGAACAATTTGCATAGACATTGCAAATACTAGCACAATATCAGTTTATAATCCTGTTGTAAATATAATTCCTTGAAAAGAAAACTTATCTAGCCTTGAGTTTTTCTTTAGTGGTTTCTCCACTCGAAGGATCTCCCCGTTGTTCACGGTAAGGCAACCGGTAAGCTCCTCGATTAGAGATTCGTCCAATAAAATAGTAATCTGCGAAGTACTACTGGGTGTTAGATGAAAATATTTTATATTTATGGAAAGTAAAGAGAGCAAAGACACTTCAATTCACTTACAGCTTACCTTTCTTGAATTCAACTCGCTTGCCATTTTGAATTTGACCCGCTCACGTCAACAGTGACTAACAAATGAGCTTCGATCTTCCCAGGGAAGACTTCCTTATATAGCACACCTTTGTGTTTAATAACTGCCGATAGAATGAGCCCAGTATGGTCAGTCTTTATTGACATATTAAAAGGCAGAAATTACTTTCCCACGTTAGTAGCAACGTTTTTAGTGAAGGGTGGGTTTTACCACATTACGTTTCTGCCCTCCCATCGCTGCACATCTGGTCGTTAGTTGGTGGGTCGAATTTCAATTGGTGTTTGTAGCCGCCATACATGGGTGCTGCTTTGTCAAAAAATTCTTTGTTTGATGAGAGTTCGCTGAGCCTTTTGTTGATCACCAGGGGAATGTTCTTTATGATGGAAGGTGGGTGATTACTTCCCCGGTGTGTTGTTGGGCTTTGTAAATCGCTTGTAAATTCCTTTGTTCAGGTTTAACATTGTATGTCATGGACAACCTAGAAACTCCAAAAAAATATATATTGACGTAAATCTGCAACAGTGTTTGAGAAGACTCTTTATTGCTATGTCTTGCTCTTTCTTAAGATGAATTTCTCTCGAAGCTTTTGAAGACAAAAATGAGATAGCTGTACGTAGAAGAGATGCACTTTTCGCAATCGCACTCACCATGTTGAGTTGAAATGGAAATCTCTGGGGTTTGTTTTAATTGACAGATGTCAATCACGAATT
>NC_090877.1:29160270-29172770 GCF_036669935.1 Montipora foliosa | reverse complement strand
CAGTTAGCGTGTTTTCCAAGAGGTTCTTAATATATTTAAGCCCTGTAGCATGACCACGTGAAAACCATAATAACATGCCTCTTTGAAGTTTGCCAAGTTTCATAACCAGTCCCCTCTATACTGCCTGCACAGTTGGTGAAAATAAAAGGTTTCGAATTGTCCGCGTTTTGATGTTTCCGGTTGCTGGTTTAATAATTAAATCGTTTTCTTTGCTTTCTTCAATAGAAAAATTCATTGCCTAACTAGTTAAAAACCGCTAAAAACCGATATTGCATAAATCACAAAGTGATGAGTGCGACATCGGTTTTTCCAGTGAAATTTACTTGCAATTCACCAGTTTGGCAATAATTTTTTCTTGAACCGAACGAGTTTTAAAATGAAACAAGCACACCCTCAGCGAGCGAATGGAAAAGGAAAAAAAGTCAATCGTGCTAAAATTAGAAGCCATAAAAACAACTTTGTCAGTTCAAGGTCAAAGAAGAGTTTTACTGATGTACTTTTTCTCTGAAAACAAGATCATTTTGATGTATTTCATTGAATCACGCCAGGATGGCTTGGTACAAGAATCGGCAAACTATCGCAATACAACCAAGAAAGAACGAACTTTAAACACGATCTGCTCCAACACTTAAAGAACATTTGGGTGCTTTAAACAAACTTCTGAAAACACAAGCTACTGAGATTTCACCCTAATTTTACGAGAACTCATTGCGATTACGTGTACAACGAAAACAATGAAAACCAGTTGGGGAAAGAAATTAAAAAAGCACTTGTTCCCTCGCATTTTAGAGGAAAACAAACTGTTTTGCGTATAAATGTACAAAGGAGACTGGACCTAGACTGTCGAAGGTCAGCTAATCCGACACAATCCGCTGCAATTGTATGTATTTTTAAAAGCCTGGACTGGCTTGGACAAACGTAAGTTCTGAATTAAGTTTATAAATTTCTTCTGCATTGATTTCGATCAGAGTATTCAATTATTAAGAGATTATTGTTATTTTACTACTTTCCATAGCTTCAGATTATTTTCTTCAAATAAATCCTGCAAATCCAAGCTGTCCTTTTTAACTTTGTTGACTCAGCGGCCCATTATGTGAAGGTTTTCGCAACAATTCGTTGCTGAGAAACTGGAGTATCAAGGATGACTGACAAAAGTATGGAGGAGAAAGCAAAGAATGTTTGTCGCGCGGCAAAGAGCTCTTTGACTAGAACAAGGAACGCAGTGTCTATGTTGATGAAAGTGGAACGTCGTGCAAATGAAATTCAGCAAGGTTTCTTGGAAGCAAAAAATGCACATTCCGATTTGGTAATCAAGCACGAAGAATATACAATGTTTCTGAATGATGAAAGTTATAAAGAGGCCGAATCGTGAATGATGGATTGCACTGAAAACTACACACGTTTTGCCATGGAAGTTAGCGAATGTCTCAGATGTCTGGAAAAAGAGAGAAAACAGGAGAGCTGTCAAACATCAATTTCCAGAAATGGTGGCACCAAACCAACAGGCGATGAAGATTTTGTACAAACAGAGGATGGCGATGACAATGGTAAACGAGATGAAGACGATTCAATGAAATTAACACAAGTAAAGACGAACAAACCACTGATTCTAAAACAAGAGAAGCCGAAACTTCCAATTTTTTATGGTGACGTGCGAAAGAACTTCATTTTTCATGAAGATTTCAAGCACGCTGTCGAGAGTCGCTGCAATGAGAAAGACTCCATGACAATACCGCGTTCTTGTTTAGGACTGGAACCTGGAAAGTTAATTGAGGGGATTAGTTCAGATTTGAATAGTGCTTGGAAATACCTCGATCAGAACTATGTCGATCGAAGAGTTATTTCTGATATCGTCTGGTGACTTGGAGAAATTTAAAGCAATTCAACCCGGTGAAGACAATCGTTTCTGTGACCTTGTCAACCTGGTACGACGGTCATACAAGTGAGTTAAGAGACCCCAGGACATTGACAACACTCATGTCATTTCACTTATTCAGAGAAAAATGACGAAAGATGATCTTAAAGTCTGGGCTCGTCATATTTATCTACAGAAACTGGAGCCCTCAATGTCTACTCTTTTGCAGTGGATGGAAGAGAAATTGACCGCGCATTTATGTTCTGGCGCTGCTATTGGCAAGAGTGGTCCATCAGGTACAAATTCCCATGTTGTCGCGTCAAACAATCGACAGGAAATGGCTCATGCCAAAAGATCAACCTGACGATGGCAGAGAAAAACAAAATCAATGCTGCATCTGTAGGGGAGCTCATTACGTTGACATGTGTTCCAGGTTTCTCGCTATGACGCCACAGGAAAGGTGGAAGATAGTGAAAGAACAAAGGGGCTGTTTTCCATGTTTGAAGCACAGCAGAGGCCACTCCTCCGCGAACTGCTTGGGCAAAGAAGCGTGCATCGAAAGAAGATGCGATGGTACTTTGTGTGGAAAGTTTCACCATAAACTTCTTCACGTTGATAATGGCATGGAAAGGTCAGAGAACATGCAAGTTTCATTTATTTAAGACAGTGGCAAAGCAATACTTCCTATAGTTTCTGGTTTAATCAAAGGAAGTGACACTGAAACCATGGAAGCCAGCGTCTTCTACAATACTGGGGCGCAAATCAGCATAAAAAGAATGGCTCTTGCTGAACGCCTATGCCTTGAAAGTAAACCAATCAAGATTGTCATTACTAAAGTGGGAGGCGTAGAAGAAGATCTACAATCCTAGACAAAACTGTTGGGAAGGTTAGCACTTTTGAAGTCTTCATTGCTTCTCTCCCCTCCCCCCTCCTTCAATGTTGTGCAAAACTGAATGGTTTCAGTGGGGAATTGTTGAGTTATCTTCCAACATTGAATAGGGGGAGGGGGGCTATGTAAGAGAAAGTGAAGCTATTTCTTTTGAGCTTTAACAGAAGCAGGTTGAAATACAGCTCTGGTGTCGTTCATTTAAATAACCTTCCCAACTACTTTTGTCTATGAATGTGGATACGAAGCTATATAAAGTTCCTATGTGTGACGACAATGGAATGTTAGTGCAGACAATTCGAGCAGTAGGAATCCCCCAAATATCAGACGAAACCGCGAATCCAAATGTCAATTACATTTCAAGTGTTCTTGGTATACCTGTCAATCAGGTTCACCATAAGGCAGGTCCAGTCGATGTTTTGATGGGAATCAACTATCCTACAATCCTCGCCAAAAATCCTTGAAACACCCCTTTCCCCTTGACAGTGTTGAGGCGACATTTTCCTCTTTGACTGGCTACACCAACATTGAAAAAGGGAGGGGGACGAAAACGGTGTGCGAATGTTCAAAGTGTTTCAAGGTTTTTGTCTAAGATTGTCTGAAGTGGCAGGAATTTCTTTGAGCATGCGCAGAAGATGAAAGTGACACTAAGAAAATTATTGTTAGGGCAACGCGTGGGTATTATGTGTTGTTGCTGTTGTTGTGTAAAAGTGCGAAGAGGATTATAACGCTAGTAAATTTTTGTTTTGATAATGGCAACTTCTGAAGGAGATTTTAACTGTTATGAGGAGAGTATTGAAGACACGTCAGAGGAGGAAAGTGACCAGGGAAGTGAACACTTGCACGATAATGGATGTTCAGAAGACCTCCATGTGGGATCTCAAGAGAGGCTTTTGCATCGCGAAGTGCGTAGCGTGTATTTAATTACTTACAGTCAAGCCAATCTTGAAAAATTTCAAACGAGAGATTGTTTTGCTAGAACGGTGGTGGAAGCATTCAATGAGACAAGGAGCGGGTTAGCTGATATTGTGCAGTGGGTTTGTAGTCAAGAGCAGCATTCTTCAGGGGGGACGCATTACCACATGGCATTAAAGCTGTCGCATCCACGCCGATGGTTGCGTGTGCGAAATTATCTCGATGACAACCATTCCATTCAAGTAAATTTTTCGTCTGTTCACTCCAATTATTATAGCGCCTGGAGATACACAACAAAAGAAGATCCCGAGTATGTTCAGTCTATGAATCATCCAGATTTGGTCAACAGCGCCCCACCTCGAACACAAGAGGCCAGTCTGACAACAACGGAACGCGGATGAACGAGGAGAAAAGCAAAGAAAACCAGAAAACGGAAGGCACCTCGACTCAGTATTTTCGATGTATCAAAGCTAGTCGTAGAAAAAGGAATAAAGTCCAGGCTAGAGCTTCTTGCTCTAGCCTCTTGACAGATGAAAGAGGGAAAGGAAGATTTAGCGCAATTCATCGCTAACAGAGGAAGTAAAGTTGTTGACGAGGCCATACAAGTAGGATGGGAAATGGAGGAAAGAGAGGAAAAATTAAAAAGGAAAGAAATGACAAGGATGGACATACTACAAAAAGCTCTAGAAGGTCCATGTATCGCTAACTGCAATGGAGAGTGGTTGGAAGTTGCAGAGGATACTCTCGCACGCAATAATTTAAGAGGTGGAAGTTTTCAGAGTGCTGTGCGTGAGCTACTTGAGAAAGGACGCGGCAAGTACCGAAACATTCTAATCTATGGTAGTGCCAATTGTGGAAAGACCTTTTTACTAAACCCGTTGACTGTCATCTACAATACATTTAGTAATCCCGCTACTAGCAATTTTGCTTGGGTTGGCGCTGAATCTGCCGAGGTTATTTTTCTTAATGACTTTCGCTGGAGTGCACAGGTCTTGCCTTGGCATGATATGCTTCTTCTGTTGGAGGGGCAGACAGTTCATTTGCCAGCACCGAAGTGCCACTACGCTAAAGACATTGTCTTTGACACTGACACTCCGATATTCTGCACAGGCAAGCACGAGTTAGTGTTCATTAAGGGAGGCTGCATAGATGAACGGGAGACCGAAATGATGCGAGTAAGGTGGAAAATCTTCAACTTCTTTTCGCAGATTCCACCCGGCGAGCAAAGAAACCTTCCGCCTTGTCCAAAATGTTTCGCCAAATTAATTCTGTCCCCAAACAGTAAAGACAACAGTTCGGGATAAGTGTTGAATGAGTTCCCACCAAAGGATCGGCGAATCTCAGCATGTTCCAATAAACGTATTATGCAACTTTACAGTATTGCGTGATGGTGATGGAGTGTAAAGTGTAAACAAACGCTGGTAAACCGTACGGTTTACCATTAGGTTTTGCCTTTTATCGCATTCCTTAGTCGTATTTCTCGGTTGAAAATCACCTTGTAGAAGACATTAGTTATAATTGAAATGAATTTTCAAGAACAGCCTCAATGCCATCGTGAAATTCAGTCTTTTCACAACGGTTAACCATGACATGTAATAAAATAAGATTGTCAACAGACCAACTTCTATTTTGACAACAGTAAACCGTTGTGACCTTTACCGCACGTGATTCGACTAAGGGATTTCCTTTTTTACATCTGTTGCCAAATACAAAGTAATAAATATTACATGGTAGTTCCAAACTATTATCAGTGATTATTATATAATATTCAATAGGATAATTTTGTAAATGTCAATTGCATTATATTTATCTGAAAACATAAAGATACATACTTAATATTTTAGTCTCTGTCCTTGTGTTTCTAGTATTAGTTGTATACGCCTGTCCATGGATTCTATTAAATTGTTTATTTTGGCTACTGGAAACTGAACAATTGTATTTTTCACTCTTTCCTTGAATTGCGTGAAACTCTCTCGCTCTAATTGTTCCTCAATAGCGCTGTCATGCAAGTTGTCACTGACTGATTTAAACATGTTCTCTATTGGATTTAGATCAGGACTGCGTGGCGGTATCTTAAGCAATTTTGCCCTCACTTGTTGCAAAGCAGTCTTTGCGACTACTGAATTCTGGCTTGGGTCATTGTCTTGAATGAAGAGTCTTGTATTTCCTTTCTTTGATTGCACAAACATTTGCTCAAAAGTGTTTTCAATAAAAGACGCAAAAAAATTTCCCGTCATATGTTCATATTCGTGGCATAAAATAACTCCTACATTGTATGAAATCGCCACTAAAAACTTGACTACCTTCCCTCCAGATCCAACTTTACTCCCTTTCGCGGTGCAAAATTGGTTGAGACCTTCAGATTTTTTGCGATAGATCCTTCCAGTAGGAGCTCGTGCTTGATCAAGCGGGTTGGTCTTGTGCGCAAAAGCAACTCCGTCCAAGTAGAAAGCAATTTTATGAGTCCATAACTCCGTGTCATACTCTTCTCTCACCTTTTTGGCAAATGCAACGCGTAAGCTCTTGTCATTGTTAGTAAGCAGCCCTTTTTTCCGGGCTTGGAGATAAAAGTACCCTTTGCTATTTAAGAATCTTCCCACAGTGCGAACTGACACATCACTTTCCGAGATGTTTGCCTCATTCATGAGTCGCTTGGCAGTAAAGTTACCTTCTGTACGCCTCAGTTTGAGAAGAGCCCTTATAAGCAGTCTCTCTTCTCTGGATGACAACTTTCTTAGCCTTCCTCTTCTTTGGTGGGTGACCTTTCCGTGATTTTGCGAATACGTTGAAGGAGTGTTAAATTCTTTTAGCACTCTCATTACTGTTGCTGCAGATCGGTCCACTTTTGCTGCAATTTCTCGCAGAGAATACCTCCTTTCCATGTACAGAAATCTGATGAGTGCTCGTTCTTACGCCGAGGTTTTCCTATTGTACACCATACTTTTTTCATTGAACTGTGTGACTAATCACACTTAACCTTTACGTCTGAGAAAAAAAAAATTCTCCTACCCGTGACTATTGTGGCCAGGCTGTATTCAAATGTTATTTTTAAAGACCTTAAATAACATTTCCTATTTATTTCTACCGAAATCTAGACAATTCATATCTTTCCTAGCTTGCGTCAAACAAAAGTTACAGCAAGATCTTCCCAGCTAGCGCCGTCTTTCTGGGCTATTCAAGAAAACTACTTAACAATAAATGACAACGTCTGATATTAACCAGATGGCCTTTTGCAACTCACACAATCCTCGCCAAAAATCCTTGAAACACCCCTTTCCCCTTGACAGTGTTGAGGCGACATTTTCCTCTTTGACTGGCTACACCAACATTGAAAAAGGGAGGGGGACGAAAACGGTGCGAGAATGTTCAAAGTGTTTCAAGGTTTTTGTCTAAGATTGTAGATTCCATATTGGAGACACCAAGACAAAAGAAGGTTTTGTGGCACGCAAAAGCCCCCTAGGATGGGTAGTTTTCGGATACCACTCGCAGGATGTGCTTCCACAAATAAAACAAGTCCTCCATGTTCGTCTGGCCACGCCTACAGATATCACAGACTTTAGGAGGACAGAAGCCATGGGAGTGTCTGTTCCGTCATGCACCTGTGAAGCAGGGAAGATGTCCAAAGATGAGAAGGCAGAGTAAAAGCTAATAGAGGAAAGCTGTAAACTTCAAGGTGCAAAAAGCTGGAATCAACCAAGCGATGCTTGATGAAGAATCAAGAATACGCCTAATTGTACGGGGATCAGATAGAGGAAATGGAAGAAATACGGTTTTCCAGAAAGGTAACAGAAAAGGAAATTGAAGAGTGGAAGGGACCTATACATTATGTGGCGCATCACGCTGTTGTTCGTCCAGAGAAGAAAACCACACCTGTAAGAATTGTCTTTAAGAGCAAATGCCACAAAATTCAAATATACTCCGGTAAGACTTGAACTTTTAAATTCGCCCCACTTTTGTATATAAGTAGGCCTCAGTAAAAGTAAAAACGCCATGTGTTTTCTTTCCTTAAGAATGGCTACCTGTAAGAATCGAGAACGTCTGTCAACGACCATTTTGGCGGATAGCTCATATTTTGCCCAAAGATACCCTTTAGTGAACTATTTTCAAGAACCACATTTAAAAGTTCCACCGTTTCTTATCTTTTAGAAATTTGCAAAAATTTGAAAACGCAGTTAAAGTGTGGTTTTCTGTTTGACAAATTGTCCAAAGTTTTTAAATGAATTCAATTGGCACCAAACTTGACAAAAATTAAGAACTATTCTTGTTCATTTCTACTTCAATACGTTTTACGAAAAAGTTAAAATTAAAGACCGCATAACATGGTGGCGGAAAATGGGTGATATTTGACGCAATAAACCTGGTACCTCATTCTTAATTTTTTTTACTTCATATTCTTCAAATATTGCTATTATTCATTTTCTGTGTGAAGTTTTATGCTCGAACAGATAACATTGGATAACATTATGGCCTCTTCAGAGTTTTGGCGCTGCAATCTGGTGCACATACCGTCGTTAACTAACGCTTTTATTGAAAAACTGGCTAGTAAAAACCTTCCAGTGAAAGTGACATTGACAAGAGGGTATAACTTTTCCCACGAATCATATATTCACAATGTTAAAGGTAAGCTTCCAGCTGTAATTTGCATTGAGCATCACTGCTCGATAATCATTATTCGCGCTTTCTTTAGCAATCTAAGTTTAGAGTCTAGTCGAAAGGAACTTAATTTCTTTTCATTTTTTCACAGTTAAGCTTGCCAAGGAACAGGAAGGAATTACGGTCAGAGCGAAATGCTTCAGAAGCATGAAGAAGAATGAAGCGCCCCATAGACTTAATGTGGTTTTTAAGCGTCAAAACGAAGTCGGGTTGGAGTCGTTTGCGTGCAGTTGTGCAGCTGGTCAAGGCCTTTGCCACCACGTTATTGGCCTCATGTATACACTGGCTCATTACCAATTGCTTGGGTTGAAAAGCGTGCCGCCTGTTGTTTCTAATACCTCCAAACCGCAGGTTAATTTCTCAATAAACTGGTACCTTTTTGGACTTTTTATGGGCTTACGTCAGGCTTACATATGGTTGTTTCAAATAATTGCAAAGGGTTTATTTTTAGTAATTTACTAATTTAATTTTGTGCTTTACTAATTTAAAAATTAGTAAAGCACAAGTGAAGAAGGCCAACTTTGGTTTTATCCCAAAAAGATATGAGAACTTCTTGTAATCTAATGTTTTATTTCTAGACTTGGCATAATTTTTCCAGAAGAAGTTGAAAGGAACAGCCCGAGAAATCTGCGACTTGGATACGATTTACGTGGAAATATATTAATAATCCAGAGGTATTACGTATGTCGTCAAAGAGGAACGTCATACAGATACCTATCTGCTTCTACAGCAGTATTGGAAGGTCTTCCACCATTGCATGCCAATTGGTTTCCATTAATTATGTACCACAGAACCGCCTGCACAAAAGAATTGGTAGACTTCGTTGAAAAGCAAATGATACAAGGAGTGAGCTTTTTCAAAATATTCAAGGCATTGGCGGCGTCAAATTTCAAGGATTACTGCAGCCGCCTGGAACTTTCTTCACATTGCTCCCACTCACCATATGAGACAACTCAAAGTGCAATGGAACGTTTCTATGGCAACAAGCCCTATTCGTTTCCAGGTAATGACAAGCTGATGGATATTTTTCTCTCTGATTTTCAAAGGAAACAGCCACTTTATGAGAAGGAAATGTTAAACTGTGCAGCTGCCACCAAAAAAATTTCATGCGACCATACCTTGAAAGTATGTAAATTTGTTGGTGCCTCAAGAGGAAATGATAACGTTTGTCAAACAATTCCAGAACCTCTTTATAATGCTAAATGAGCGTCATGAAATTGTAGGATGGAGACTTACAAGAACAACGGCTTTTGATGAGATCATAGATCTCCTGCAAGGTTTCAAGGATATTCTTGGAGATAATGGTGTAGAACAAGTTATCGTCGATGACTTCTGCAGAGTGAGAGGTTTTTACCAATCAGTATTCACTGAAACAACAGTAATGCTTGACTTATTTCATGGTGTAAAACGAGTTGTGGCGACCATTCCAAAAGGAACAGAATTTTCTTCGAAAATTTCAAAGGAATTTGGTCTGGTGTTTCGTGATTAAGGTGATTTCGAAGATGAGCGTACATTGTACACCCGAACCAACTATTCTTGAATATAATTTCGACAATTTCATGAGCAGATGGAAAAAAATATTGCAGGACAATAATCTGATAAAGACGCTATCTGAGATTGAGAATTTACACGCTCATATAAAAAAAAGGAAGGAAGGAAGAACGAAGGCACTGAATGTAATGAAAGTTTACACCACACCCTTAATTCACTGATGCACAGCGTTACTACAGTCAGTCCTGAATTGATTATTGCCATTCTCACACTTTTATTCTACGGAATAAACAGCAATAGAAAGGGAAAAAAATTCAGCAGAAATACCAAAGTAATACCTTTTATTCCAATCTTAAACACTGCAGTCAAGTTGTAAACTCAAAAATGACTCATTTCAAATCGGACTATCAGGGACAGGTATCATTGGACAAAGCTTGGAAAAGAAACAATTAAATTAATGATCATAACCAACCAACTTTGAGTGACGTTGTTATAGAAGAATTGGAAGACATGTGCAATGAGACAATCTCGACATTGGTAGTGAAACAAACCCGTGCTCTACACGATATTTTAGAATCGATCAACAATGATTGCAGCGACTGTAGCATTGATGCCTTTCATATTCCCATTATGCAAATTAGCAGCATAAAACCAATTTTAATTTGCAAAGATAGTGCTTCTGATAACATAATGACAGATCGGTATATTCTTCAGTGAAATCTGGCCTCGTTCAATTTGAGAATGGATGCCATTAACGGTGACGGTGACTGTGCGTTTACAAGCATACTTTTAAAGCTCTGCAAAGCAGAATGGCAAGAGCAAAACGAAAATCTCATGCAGCATTTAAGGGGCCTTGGTCTGGGACTGAGCATCGACGAAAATGTACTTCAGCTGTGTCAATTCTTCCTTAATCACGTACAAAGCAACGATTATTACCAAATGTTAACAGAAATTTCACTTCTCGATATAAATGCAGAAAGAGAACGATTTAGAGAAGAAGGTACATTTTGTGGTGAAGTCGGGGATTTGGTGGTAAAGGTGTGTTCCAATATCCTACAGGTAGCAATCGTTATCATGACCAGTATGGCCGGTTCTCCCTTTGTTTACTTCATACCAGATGAAACCCTTGATTCGAAACCCCTTGTATATAGTGTTTACGGAGACATGTCCAGGACATTATGATGCAACAGAATAAAGGAGAGGTAAGCCGAGTTAATGGGTCTACCGTTCTGCAAATAGTGGTTCCCTGTTAGCACACCTCACTACTGGTAAGCTCATACTACGAACAAATTTGACGACAGGAAAATATTAAAAAATCCTAATATCGGACCGGTGTTGTAGAGATCATTTGGATAAATCCTATAGTCGTTTGTCCTACGAATTAGTCATTTTTTTAGATCGCATAGTAGCTAGACTGCTTTCTCCTACTCTCATCAGCAGGTGATGAGGTCAAACACATGAATGTAGTATTATTTAAACAATTTGAGAGGTACATGAAAAAGGCCCTTTGTGACTTTTGATGTCAAATTCTCCCTTTGTATTGCAAATACAACTAGGCAATTAGGAACGAGAATCAAGCAATCAGAAGTCACATAGGGCTTTTTTCCAGACACCCTTCATTATGATTGTAGATTTCAGAATGTTACAAAACCTGCACTGTATCTGATGTGTATCACAGCCCTTGCATTGATCCACAACTTCTTGCTCTTGAATACTTTTTAAAAATTCTCTTCAAGTCTCAGCTTTAGCAAATGTTCCTTCAACACCTTTGCAATTGTGGGTTCTTTTTAGCAGAGCACCATAGCTAAGAAAATATGGTAACCCATCGATGTGAGAAAATTTGGTTTTATCGCCATGACATCATGAACATCCGTACGTACGTACGTCCGCCCATCCATGTATGCCACTGTGACCAGTATCACGTAACCATATCACGGGCTCAAGTTTACAGCTCATCGAGGAGGCAATACTCCAGTTTACACTATAGCTAGTTTACAGCATACATCTTTGATATTGGACATCAATGTTATGGTCAATTGACACCTGTCAAAATAAGGTATCTGCTGACCAGTATCACGTGACCATATCGTGGGATCAAGTTAGACCTTATTGAGGTCAGCTGTTTTTTTGAAGTTGACCACTAACTCGGGACTGGTTGTTGATTGGATTGGATCACAGGCTGAATCCAGGTCAGACACTCACACTCACACCTGAACGAGGCTTAATTTTTCGCTCTTTCTGTGGCTCGAAGCGGATACACAACCATGCTACGTCAGCAAAGCTCTAGACAGTCGATGCTTTTCGTGTTCAGGTACGGTTTGGAAAATATCTTTTTCTTGCATTTTTCGCTGGTTTCATTCCAGGTTTAACATAATATAGCTGTAGTTCTTCAAGTCAAGCATTGGAGGGACATAAACTTAAAGCTGAGTGTCTATTTTTAATTTGTTTAGGGCTGCTTTTTGCTCTGAATTGCGGTCTTTGGTATGTCTTAAGATTTTTAATTTCGAATCTACTAAGGTTGCAAGATGCCTGGACGGCCTATGTCAGAAGAACAGAAACGAAAGAAGAGAGAAAGACAACGAGAATGACAAAATTGTACACCAGTAATAGCTTAAAGTTGGTGAAAGAAGTTACACTAAACCGCTTGTTATTTCTACGGATGAGTTATTGCAAGTGCATGCATATTTCTAAAACGTGGTT
>NC_090877.1:29145270-29155270 GCF_036669935.1 Montipora foliosa | reverse complement strand
AGAAACTATACGATACAGCAGACTTTCTGCCACTATTAATGAGTAGAAATTTTAATTTCACACAGTTTGTTTCTTTCGTTAACTATAAGTTTTGTCTATGATTTTTCCTCAACTGACCATCCACACACACATAATTCCCCCCAGAAATACCTGCTGACTAGTGAATGTTTTAGTTAGTGGAGAGGAACCCCTTCTTGTAAGCCGGATTCTAATAAAAACACCATTAGGAAAGCCACAAAGGTTGCTAGTGAAACTGCTGCTATTACTATAAAATAACAAACCCACAGTGTATCTACAGGAGGGATACAATTTTATGGTTCTAGTTTAACGCTTTGCTTGGCAGTGGTGTTTACACTTTACATCACAATGCACACTGATACATTGTTACCATTTTATCTCATTAATTATTGACTATAAATTAACTCAAAAACAACCTTCCTTTTTACTCCCCATTCTCTCATGATTCAGTTCATTTGTTTAATTTTATTTATTTCCTATTTTTCTCCCCGAAATTCAATTTTCGTACTTGATTCCAAGATTATTATTTATCAGCAAACTGAATTAAATACGACACTTTAACGTCTCCCAACTCTACAGAACGAGTAATGTCATCATCATCATCTACTATAAATTGCTGTACTTCAATGATGAACACTGATACCGGCAGGCGACCTAAATCCAAAGAATCCAGCCAGCAGAAAAGGAAAAAGAAAAAAACCAGCATTACAGACGCAAACAACAATGTAAAATCAACGTCACAAACTAAACACCGCCCAACCATCCGGCCACCCTGCTATCTGTACTACGCACCGCTGGACCTGGAAATCTTCAAAAACAAAAACATTTTCTGTGAGGCAAAAACAGCAACTTTTCAAAGGACACTCAATTTGTACTAAAATTGAACAAAAGATAGGTGCTATCTTCAACCTTTAGTCCACAACTACAACAATTAGGTCAAAAGACCACAAAGACAATCTCTCTACTACCACTGTCACATCCTCCACCACCTCATCATCGGAATCCTACAAATGCAATCAAATCTCTTGAGAATGTAATTCAATATCTACATCGTCAGCTCAATCAAATTAAGAAGCCAGAACGATTTTTTTATCAGCAACGAATTAAGCATATCATGAAGGTTAGCCACAATCGAGGATCTTATATCAGACGACGCATTAGCAAGATTCCCTCTCACCTAAATTCCTTCATCCGACACCTCCAGCAGCGCATTCAGCTCATTACACAGATCACTGCTCTTCTTCTCAGTCTACCAGTTAATCAATCCAGACACATCCAGCTACAACAAGAAAGACAACGCTTAACCTCCACCAATGAAGTCCACAACTTTTCTAACCAAGATCTTCCAGAAGAATTTGTCACCCTTCTCAATAAAGGAACTAATTTCATACCAACTACAGATCCTTGTAATGTTCACACTCTCAAACGCACTATCAACGAGGAAGTCAACTCCCCCCTATGTCAGTCAATTAAAACCACAAGCTCTACCACTACCCTAAAGACCAAGTCATCTAAATCGAACCACAGATACAGGCCCTACAGCAAGCAATCTCCAACTAAATTACTTACTGAAAAACAATGTCAGCCGAACTTTAATTTTCACTTCATAGACTATGTTTTAAATACCATTCATTATTCTAAAGAAGATTTTCAATTCGCCAATTTATGCTCCCCTCTCCATACCCAACACCCCAACATTGCATACACACATTCGCAATTTTTCATCCCACAACAACATCATATAAACTAAGACTGACAAAAACATGGGATGGGCGCTTGTCCCCATCTCTTGGTTTAATGACGAGTATGCACAACACTTCAAAGACACCACCACCTACCGGCGCATTGATAACTTCAACCTTTCCACTACTATCTCCAACTCCAACAAACTGTTAACCAAACTCAAAAGACGTTTCAACAGGTTATACAGGGCATCCACTAATACGCATCTCCTCACCACATCCGCCTTCACCAAATTCGAGTTGCCACACATGAAACTCCTCCCTAAAGTACACAAGCTCAAGGACCTAGCTTCTGCCACCGCCCTCCCCCATCTCATGGGTTGCCCAATCATCACCGCTCACAGTTGGATCACATGTAATCCCTCTCAACTCTTAGGACAGGAACTCAACAAACTCAAGGAGTAGGAGTCGAGATGGGCAGTTTTCACAGCCAGCAAATCGCCGACTTGGTACTGCTCATGAGTGAACTTGCTTTTTTTCCCAACAATGACAGAACTGGACTTTTTATTTTTTCGCAGGTACATAGATGACGGGTTCATGCTCACAGACACTGCATCACTCGGCAAGCTCATCACCTCGCTCTCACCCGCTTACCCTACACAAATCCCCATCACTGTCACCTCTAATTGTCATTCAACTCATTACCTCCACCTAACTATCTCCCTCAACTACTACACCAAGGCGCATCGCAAAATTCAATACTAAATTTATCAGAAGCCACACCACAAGTACATGTACCTTTATTTTTCGTCTACCCACCCACATCATGTTTTCACTGGCATCATTAAAACAGAAACTACACGATACAGCAGACTTTCTGCCACTATTAATGAGTAGAAATTTTAATTTCACACAGTTTGTTTCTTTCGTTAACCATAACTTTTGTCTATGATTTTTCCTCAACTGACCATCCACACACACATAATTCCCCCAAAAAATACCTGCTGACTAGTGAATGTTCTAGTTAGTGGAGAGGAACCCCTTCTTGTAAGGCGGATGCTAATAAAAACACCATTAGGAAAGCCACAAAGGTTGCTAGTGAAACTGCTGCTATTATTATTAAATAACAAACCCACAGTGTATCTACAGCAGGGATACAACTTTATGGTTCTAGGTTTAACGCTTTGCTTGGCAGTGGTGTTTACACTTAACATCAAAATGCACACTGATACATTGTTACCATTTTATTTCATTAACTACAGACTATAAATTAATTCAAGAACAACCTTTCTTTTCTCTCCCCATTCTCTCATGATTCAGTTCATTTGTTTAATTTTATTTATTTTCTATTTTTTCTCCCCGAAATTCAGTTTTCAAACTTGATTCCAAGAGTTTTCATATTTATTAGCAAACTGAATTAAATAGGACACTTTAACGTCTCCCAACTCTACAGAACGAGTAATGTCATCATCATCTACTGTAAATTACTGTACTTCAATGATGAACACTGATACCAGCACGCGACCAAAATCCAAAAAATCCGGCCAGCAGAAGAGGAAAAAGAAAAAAGACCAGCGTTAGAGATGCAAGCAACAATGTAAAATCAACGTCACAAACTAAACACCACCCAACCATCAGGCCACCCTGCTATCTGTACCACGCACCCCTGGACCAGGAAAACTTCAAAAACAAAAACATTTTCAGTGAGGCAAAAACAGCAACTTTTCAAAGGACACTCAATTTGTACTAAAATTGAACAAAAGATAGCTGCTATCTTCAACCTTCAGTCCACAACTACAACAATTAAGTCAAAAGACCACAAAGGCAATCTCTCTACTACCACTGTCACATCCTCCACCACTTCATCATCGGAATCCTACAAATGCAATCAAATCTCTTGAGAATGTAATTCAATATCTACATCGTCAGCTCAATGAAATTAAGAAGCCAGAACGAACTATTTATCAGCAACGAATTAAGCATACCATGCAGGTTAGCCACAATCGAGGATCTTATATCAGACGATGCATTAGCAAGATTCCCTCTCACCTAAATTCCTTCATCCGACACCTCCAGAAGCGCATTCAGCTCATTACACAGATCACTGCTCTTCTTCTCAATGTAGAAGCCGATAAATCCAGACACATCCAGCTACAACAAGAAAGACAACGCTTAACCTCCACCAATAAAGTCCACAACTTTTCTAACCAAGATCTTCCAGAAGAATTTGTCACCCTTCTCAATAAAGGAACCAATTTCATACCAACTACAGATCCTTGTAATGTTCACACTCTCAAACGCACTATCAACGAGGAAGTCAACTCCCCCCTATGTCAGTCAATTAAAACCACAAGCTCTACCACTACCCTAAAGACCAAGTCATCTAAATCGAACCACAGATACAGGCCCTACAGCAAGCAATCTCCAACTAAATTACTTATTGAACAACACTGTCAGCCGAACTTTAATTTTCACTTCATAGACTATGTTTTAAATACCATTCATTATTCTAAAGATTTTCAATTCGCCAATTTACGCTCCCTTCTCCATACCCAACACCTCAACACCACCCCAGCATTGCATACGCACATTCACAATTTCTCATCCCGCAATGACATCATATTAACTAAGACCGACAAAAACATGGGATGGGCGCTTGTGCACATCTCTTGGTTTATTGACGAGTACGCACGACACTTCAAAGACACCACCACCTACCGGTGCATTGATAACTTCAACCTTTCCACTACTATCTCCAACTCCAACAAACTGTTAACCAAACTCAAAAGACGTTTCAACAGGTTATACAAGGCATCCACTAATATGCATCTCCTCACCACATCCGCCTTCACCAAATTCCAGTTGCCATACATGAAACTACTCCCTAAAGTACACAAGCTCAAGGACCTACAGTCTCAGTCACAAATGTTGTAACACCGACGGAAATTTTTCCCTCCTCCCCTTTCAATGTTGATGTTTATGGGTTCCAATGCAAGAACTTACCAGTAAACGCAACATTAGAACAGCAAACGCAACATTGAAGGAAGGGAGGGAGGAGGAGTGCGTTATCAATAGCTTGGATGCGAGTTACGTGCTTTTCAAGAAAGTGTTACAACTATTTATGACCGAGGTTGTCTGAGTGTTGAATGACGCATTTCAGATAAGAAAATGCGCCATTACTAATGTGTTCTGTAAAGGTTGTTTTGTGGGACTTTCGCAATGATAGGAAGTTTAAGCACGTTTCTTTACTTACAAAATTGCTATAAAGAGTTGGTTTGTTGCTAAGAAGGAATAATATTTTACAGAATTACGAGAGAAAAGCGCTGCACTAGTGTAATGGCCTTTTAACACTGTATCGATAATGTGACACGAGCAAGAGCTTTTTACTTAAGCCGGGTTAAACGACTTGCTGTTCGTAAAGTTGCTGATTTATGTGGTATTTCAACAGCAAGTGTTGTAAGAATTGCCAAAGCAAATAGAAGCGCTCCCTCGCGTTTACGAAGTTCCTCGAAAAGAGGCCGTAAGTTCAAGCTAAGTGAACGACAAAGAAGGCACCTGATTCGCTGTCTCAGGGTCCTACGAAAAAGAGACGGGACTTTCACCTGTAAAAGATTAATGGAGGAGGCCGGAATTAAAGAAAGTGATGTTTCAACGAGGACAGTTACACGTTACCTAAATTCAGCAGGGTATTTTTATTTGCAGACAAGGAAGAAAGGACTTATGACCGAAGATGATCATAAGAAAAGAGTGGCTTTTGCTAAACTCATGCAGAGAAACTTCAGTGCGGATGTTTGGAAAAAAGAAATTGCGTTCTACTTGGACGGAACATCCATCGCATATAAGAGAAATCCTTTAGATCAAGCTATCGCACCTCAAGGACGAGTATGGAGAAAAAAAAGCGAGGGCCTTGCTCATGGATGCATTACGAAGGGTCGAAAGGAGGGAACTGGGGGCAAAGTCTTAAGGCTTATAGTCGCTATATCTTATGACAAGGGAGTAATTTGCTGTGAGCCTTATGAACACATGACAGGTAGCTACTTCGCCACATTCATTGCTGAACACTTTCATCGATTGTTTGAGTTGGCTGGAAAAGGTGTCAGTCGTCTCTGGATGCAGGATGGAGATCCTTGTCAAAATTCTGCATTAGCAAAAGCGGCAATTGAGCGTGTAAATAGCACCGTCATCAAACTTCCACCACGAAGCGCAGACTTACATGTTATCGAAAACGTTTTTGCTATTGTTAATAGGCACCTTCGAAAACAAGCAAGGGATCGCAAAATAAGACGTGAAACGTTTGAAGAGTTTAAAACTCGTGTAATAGATACGTTTTTCACCCTGCCGATAGTAACTGTAAATAGGTTGATAGACTCTATACCAAAAAAAATGACCAGTGTCATCAGAAAGAGGGGTGGCCGTATCAAGTATTAGTTAATACTCATTTTAAAGCTCTATAGCGGACAACTGTAATGTTTTTTTTTGTGTGTGCGTGTGTAAGTACAGTGTTACACCGGTGGGAAATGTAAAAAAGCTTGTTGCTGTTGTCATTTCCCGTGTTAAATAACGTTGCAACTACTAATTTCAACGATGTATCTCCAGGGTTGTCATTTAGTTTTGAAGCAGGTGTAGCACTCAAGATTTCACCCGTAACATGTGAATAAATGGTCAAAGGCCATGTAAAGGAAGGCCCGAAGGGCCAGAGCCCCTAGGGGGGTCTTGGGGCATGCTCCACCAGAAAAGTCTTCAAATTAGATCCTCGGAAATGCATTTTCCAGCCCTCTGAGGTGCAATCAATCAAAAAGTGATGAAAATAAAACAGGGCAAAAAGATAAACTTCACAATGAATAAAGATATTTACTAACCATGTGGAAATGGTCATGCATCACAGAACCTTGAAAAATGGTTAGTGGAATCCCATTTATATCAAGTACGATGCATTGATAATTATTTTGTTACTGAAAAAAATGGCGTCGGAATCCAACAACGATCGATCGGGGGTGTTCTTCAAAGGTTTCTTACAGAAAATGTTTGGATTTTTATTAAAAGCACGTCTTAGAATCAGGAACACAGACAACACAAGGCAGTAATTATATTTTCTGTAGAAGGTAAATATTTATAAATAAATTTCAATTTGTTTTGCACCATGAATATTCCTTCTGCAGCAACCATCACCCGTAACATTGACTGGGCTAAGCCGTAACAGGTGTTACGGGTTACGGCCCCTAATGACAGCCCTGGTATCTCTACTTTTTACTAAACAATCAATTGTCTCTTTGTTTTACTTTGTATAATGTATTTAAAGCATAGCTCTTCAAAAGAAAGTTGATATTTACCGGTACTTTTTCTTAGATAAAGGACTGGAATCCATTGACGTGTATAAATTGCTTGTGTAAACAATCAACATCACCCTTGTGATCACGGTACACCATGATCGTTTCTTGCAAAAGTACTTTAAATCTGTCTTATCTGCCTGTTTTTGTACTTGACAATAAGCACTAGAACACAACTTAACTATAGTGAGATTTTCAAGCAATTAGCAGTTTTTTGTCCTCAAAATTTCTACGGTACACCATGGTGATCCGTTGTCGGTAAATTAATTACAGTCTACTAAAATTATTTAGCAATGACGGATCACCATGGTGTACCGTAGCAAATAAGTCTAAGGAAGGCGCTGTTGTGATTTCTATTATTTCTGATTACACATATTAACTACTACAATAGTTTAGTACGATTAAACGTCCTAGTTTTTACCAAATACAACGCTAAAATGAAGAAAAAGGATGGTGATCCGTGGTCGGTACACACTCACATTTAACCATAATTCAATTAACAAGAGGCAGAGTTTAGGCCTGGGGATAGACAAGTTCAGCAAAACAGTGTGGACAAGGTGGAACGTGCAGTTGTTCTGCCTCAGTAATCTGTGAGCTGAATGCAAACACTCGCCAACGAACACGCATCATTTCAGTCTCCCTTTCATCCAGCACACCAGCACGGACAAAGGAAATTTCCTCCTTGGCGGTACAAAAGATGGGCGTATCCCCTTTCAAGGAAAAATCACATCTGTAATGGGTCTTGGGTGCTGGCAGGTGAGCCTCATGGCCTTCCAATAGCAATAGCAAATCATGCCATGGGATGATGTTGGCGGACCATCTGAAATCATTTAGAAATAAAACTTCCGCCTCTTCTGCACCTACCCATGCGAAGGTTGTGCTGGCCGGGTTGCAAAATGTGTTGTAAATGCTTGTAAGAGGATTTAAAAGAAAAGTTTTTCCACAATTAGACGGGCCTTTCAAATACAAGTTGCGGTATTTCCCTCTTCCCTTGTCAAGAAGATTTCTGATAGCCTCTGAAAATTCGTCCCCGGCTATGTTATTTCGCTCCAAAAGATTTCACGCCATTTGCAACCAACGACGGTCACAACCTACAACGCATTCCTTTCCGAGCTGACTGTACAAAATCTCCGCTCTACTCTTTTCGCTGCGCTCCATCTTTCCTTCTGCTTCTTCTAATTCCCAACCTACACTGAGGGCCTCATCAACCGCCTTTGCTCCCCTATTCGTTATAAACTCCGCAAGGTCTGTTTTGCCTTCCCTTTTTTGATTATTTGCGCAGGCAAGAAGCTGCAACCGTGTGCGAATTCCCTTTTCAACGACAATTTGTGACACATCAAAAATGCTCAGTCTTTTCCGCCCTTTTCTACTTTTTCCTTTACCACTGGCATTACCTTCCGAGGAGCTTTTCCGTGATAGAGCTCTACTAGCTGCAGACGTACATGGTTCCGAGAAGTTTGACAAGTCCAGATGACTTTCAGACTGTATGAAATGTGCATCCTCCTTAGTTGTGTAATTCCAGGCCGCGTAATAATTGCAATGTTTATCACTAAAATTTACTTTTACACTATGCCCTTCTTCTAAAAAATTTTTAGCCAACGACGTCTAGCACTTAACTTCACAGCCATGTGATAATGAATGCCAACATCCCTATCTCCTTATTGGCTACACACCCATTGCACCACTTCGACACGACTAGAAGGATCAGCGTTTGAAAAACTGTCCAAAACAATTCTTGAAAATTCTTCCTGTGTAGGAACAATGTCAAGATCGGCTTGACTGTAAGTTATCAAATACACAAATCGTACTTGACGGGAATTCAGTGTTCGAAGTCGCACAGGCCTTTCCCCTAACCCACCTGCTGCCGCACTGCAACCACCGCAGTCTTCCGCCATAACATTAACTGGTCGCCTTCTTTATCTGTATTCCGCTGGATGTACAAATTGACTTCGAACCTTTTCAAACACTCCTTTACAGCTACCGATCTACTTTTTTAATAGCAGTTTCCCTTTCTGATAGACGCATCATCTCTCAAAATATCATTGACTAATGTTGACTTTATTTAATTGCTTCTGCAAACACAGATAACAGTATTAACACAGAAAAACCAGCCTTTCACCAAATAATTCTGTACATCTTTTTAAGTTTCCTCCAAGACCATTAATACTATTGCCCAAAGTGTATTTGGCGACAAATAGGTACCGTCTTCACATATCTTACAGCCCTACAACAATAATTTCACAATACACTGTCCACGGTCGTCACATCACGTCGCACACATGAAAACACTTAACAGTGACAAATACAGTCTCAGTCACAAATGTTGTAACACCGACGGAAATTTTTCCCTCCTCCCCTTTCAATGTTGATGTTTATGGGTTCCAATGTAGGAACTTGCCAGTAAACGCAACATTAGAACGGCAAACGCAACATTGAAGGGAGGGAGGGAGGAGGAGTGCGTTATCAATAGCTTGGATGTGAGTTATGTGCTTTTCAAAAAAGTGTTACAACTATTTATGACCGAGGTTGTAGCTTCTGCCACCGCCCTCCCCCATCTCACGGGTTACCCAATCATCATCGCTCACAGTTGGATCACATCTAATCCCTCTAGACTCTTGGGACAGGAACTCAACAAACTCAAGGAGTAGGAGTCGCGATGGGCAGTTATCACAGCCGGCAAATTGCCGACTTGGTGCTGCTCATGAGTGAACTTGCTTTTTTTCCCAACAATGACAGAACTGAACTTTTTATTTTTTGCAGGTACATAGATGAGGAGTTCATGCTCACAGACACTGCATCACTCGGCAAATTCATTACCTCGCTCTCATCCGCTTACCCTACACAAATCCCCATCACTGTCACCTCTAATTGTCATTCAACTCATTACCTCCACCTAACTATCTCCCTCAACTACTACACCATGGCGCATCGCACAATTCACTACCAAATTTATCAGAAGAAACACCACAAGTA
>NC_090877.1:29135270-29137770 GCF_036669935.1 Montipora foliosa | reverse complement strand
AACTTTTGTCTATGATTTTTCCTCAACTCACCATCCACACACACATAATTCCCCCCAAAAATACCTGCTGACTAGTGAATGTTCTAGTTAGTGGAGAGGAACCCCTTCTTGTAGGGCGGATTCTAATAACAACACCATTTGGAACCAACTTTTTTTATTTGAGTTTTACTAATTTTAATGTCTGTTCCTGTTCCATTTTTCATTGATTTTTGGATTTTTGTCAGTTGTGGTTTTGTAAGCATGAGCTTTATCTGGACCTGATAATTGAGAATTAGATAGTCGCAATGTAACTGGTGATCTGCTATTTATAGCTTTTGCTAATGTTTGCATTTGGTTTGGTGATAATTTTACACCATGAGAAATGTGTCTGGTTGTCATATCTTGTATATAATTAAATTAGATAAAACGTGTATTATCATATTTTACACAAGATATATTTAATTTAATAAAAGAAAGGATATTTTATCTGAAAAGCAGCTTTCCATCTTTTTGGATAAATACGACATCTTGTTCACTTAGAACAAGACCATAAATTGAAAAAGGTGTTGCTGTTGCACCAGAAAAGTGCAGTGAAAAGTTAGTTTAACAGTAAAATCTTTTAAATCAGATCTCTGTTTTGTCAAATCAAAATAAATAAATTGATACAATGAAAGAAAATTGCTTCGATTTAAAAGTGTACTTTGAGAATATTCAATATTACCATGTACATATTTTAAAATGTCACGATAAACCCTTGTTAAATCAGTATCTGGTTCATAATGACAATCAGGATATTCAACACCGTTCGAAACTTCCAAAAAGCAATCAGATAATGTTCTCGGATTAGTTGATACTGAAAATGTATTATACAAAAATGGATTTGCTGTTTGTTCATCAATATTAGCATCATTAATGAAAAATACAAATACATGCCTTGGTTTTGTTTCTCCTGAATTGATAACATAATTTCCTGTTTGATTTTGCGTTGAATTGCTTCTTGAAACAGTTTCTTTCAAGTACGTCCATTTTTGTGGTTTAAGGTAAGTACTAGCATATTAACTTTGTCCTTTAGCATTGAATGTTATTTGTGGTACAACCAATTGCATTTTTGTAAAAATAACACGACAATCATCAGCAGCTTGCCAAATAACTTGATTATCTAAAGCTAAATCAAATAATATTTCAATTCTAGTTTGTGGAAGTAATTTATCTTCAAGCGTTTCAAATAACTTGTATCTATTCAATGGTAATTCAAAATTTACAACAGATGATGCTCCTAAAACCGTTTTTCTTTTATGAAAACCTTCATTGGAAGCTGCTTGAGCAGTTCTTTCTTCGGCTTCTCTTGATGTGTCTAAATAATAAAATTCGTTTGTAGCTGTTGTTTCAGCATAACTATCACTGTATTCAAGCAAATTTTTGATATTTACACTGTGATTTACATCATTGCAATCATATACTTTTTTATCACCCACTTTTGTCTTTTATTAATGAGTGAATACCATTTACAATACCATTGTGATCAGCAATAGCAATATCAGTACCATCCTTTTTTTGTACTTTAAAGCTCATTGCTATTCTTGAATTATACCAATCTGATGGAGATGCCGAATTTGTATTATCAACAACAAACCAATGGTTTTGCTTTTTTTGACTAGCATTATTGCCCCCGCAGGGTTTTGGCCTCAAAGAGGCATTATAGTCTCCCCCGCGTGTATATATAAAGAATGTGTGACATATTGGTGTAGTATGGGAATCAATCCCGATTTGAAGAAACTAGGCGCGCACAGTTGTCCCAGTTAATTTTTCAGTCCACTCGCAAAGCAATGCTACATTAGTAATTCTTCCAACCACGAACACGAGGAGGAGATCGTCTATTTGCTGCATGAGGAAGAGAGGAAGATATTTGCCAAAATATATTTAGGGTGAGTTTCTGTCATCACAGTGATTTCTTCATATCTTGCATTCAAAGGTTATTCAGCAGTAGATTGAACTGTTTGGTACAAAAATTGATTTGTCTGACACAAATTAGCAACAGGGTCGACAGACTCGACCCAAAGACCACATGTGTAAAGATCACAAATCAAAACTCAAAACCCAGTCAGACAAACAACTATACATTTCCGAAGTAACCGGCTGTTGCTTCATTTTATCATTTCAAGGATTAGAAGATAGTAAAGGATTTATCAACGGTATCATTTCAACGATTATTAGATAATTTTGCAGTTACCTTTCACGAAAGTTGTCGCGTTGGCGAGCACAAGGAGTGCGAATAACTCAGAAATGTAGCATTTTTTGTTCAGAAAACACAGGTCATAATTACTTATTTAAAATAACGGAGATTTTTTGTTCATGTTTTGTTATTTCAAGGGTTACAAAGAGTAAAGGGTAGAGGGTTATATCAACTTTTTTGCGAAAAAATGCTGTGAAATATTCAAAGGTGAGAAAATTAACTTGCTACTGTCATCTAAAAACGCAAGTTATCATTACTTATTTGAAATATTCGAGTTTTTTGTTCATC
>NC_090877.1:29127770-29130270 GCF_036669935.1 Montipora foliosa | reverse complement strand
GTTGCATTTAGAAACTGAACTTTTGAAACCTTTCTGCATACTAACATTGATCGATGAAAGCCAAAGAAACCACAATTTGTAGCCTTCAAATTTCTTAAGTTAATCTATTGGAAGGAAATTACTTGGGCATAAACACCACTTTACAGAAAGTGTTTTTGTTTGAAAGTGATATGCCGAAACACAGCTGTAGTCTATTTTGCTTGTCATCGTAGCAATAGTTCTAATATTACAGCTTGCTACCATATAGTACAGTACTGGCCGCAGGAATAGCAGCATTACACGCGCGTATCATGCGTGTAAGTCCGCCATATTGCGCGCATTTTACACGCAAATTACGCGCGCGTTACGCGCGAGTAAAAAAATACACGAAGTTGTGAGTAAAAAAATTACACGCAAATTCTTCACAGTCGGTGTAAAATTTTACACACAGAGTTTCGTGTAAAAGAGGGCAGAGTAATTTAAAGTTGTACATCAATTTGTAGCGGCTTTTTCACGAAGAACAATGTTACATGTCTAAAAGCACTACTGGTTTCCGAAGAATTTATTCAGCTTTGCATGCATCTCAATATTTTCGCAACAAGTGTCTACTTTATTTGAATAGTCAAAAATTGATTTGACTTGTTTTGCCGCTGTGGTCATCGTCTGAATATCACCGCGTGTTTGGATGCTCACCGCATGTTTGCGTTTGTCTCATTTCGACGACCGTTTCACTGGGTGAAATCATTCCTAAAATGAAAAGGCTGCGAGTCGGGGGATAAATCACAGCTGCTAAGGCGAATATGTTACAAATTACAAGTAAAAGTAATGATATACCACGATGATGTTCCATTTCATTTTCCTTTCACCGCTCACCGCCGGTGAATGAGCGCGTCGCCGATCTATTTTAGAATAATACCAATGTTTACCTTTTTAAACCGCCCATTTGATCTGATCTGAGAATAAGACAGAAATAATTTTGCTCCAACAGCTTATTACATTCGCGGTTTCAAGGATTAATTAATTTTTTTGGTTCAAAGAAAGTTAGTCCGCCGACCAAAAAGGAAATATCATCCAGAATCGATAAATGAACCGAGTGGCGGTTTGAAACATTCGCTGAGCTGTAATTAATTTTGAACACTTAATTCTACACAGCATACAATTTCACCATCGAAAAACGACGCGATACGCTTGATTTTCTGTTTAACCAGAGGAAGACGTGTTTTAAATTTTCATGTTACTTTCGCGAGTTTAAGAACACCCAGGAACCAGGAATTTCAAGAATATTTTAAGAATAATGCAGAGGCTGAGATTTTGAAAAGGATAGATATAATTTTGTGTGTTGAAACATCAGTAAATACAATACAATTTTATGTATTTTAACTTAACTGTATAAAATTATTCCTTTCTCTGAACGGCGAAACGAGCCAACAAAACGAACAAACTATAGCGATGCGATGGACCACGTGTAACGCGATACAGATCTAGATACCAATTATTTGTAATTGGTACTCCAATAAATTCTAAAACGGAAATGTCATGAGCTATAATTTAAGAATAATACAAGAATATTTTCAGCCTAAAATGGGCAGAAAATTAAGAATATTCAGCCTGGGCCGGAAAAACAACATTCTTACAATAAGAAGGGTGCAAACGAATAAAAGAATGTAAACAAAGCTAGCACCTTGAGCAGATACATGTGCGTCTTATTTACGGTAGTTCAGCGTTATTCAAAGTTTTGCTTTGCTGTTAAAATATAATTTGGTCAGTCTATACTGTATTACTGGGAGGGTATTATTTTTCACCAATTGCGTTATTAAAAACGCAAAAACAATCGCAGGACCAGAATTCAAAATAGCATGCATTTACACACAGCAAATGTCAAAAATACGACATGTAAATGTATTAAAATTTCGTTTCTTGAATATTGGCGTGTATGCTTCAAGTTTTCCCGTTCATAGCTGATTCTAACAGCTTGACTTCGCAAATCAAAATACATTTTAAAGTTTCCCTTAGTAATTCAAACTTCCGCCTTCTTGCCGTGCGATCGCTCGGTCCGCACAGCCAACAAATTGACTGTCTAAATAAATACTACACAAGTTCTAAGTTTGCTTGTTTTTCAGTGATATATCATGATGTCAAGCATTTCCATCGATCGTTCGCTCGTTACAGTTATAACGTTTGATTTTTACTTGATTAAATGGGGGAAACCGGATAAAGGAAATTTCACTTATCTTGGTTTGAAATGAGAGCTAAGGATTTGTTGACGGATTACGGCAGCAATCCGAAGATAGAACCTTATTCCAAGAACACTCAAGCGAAGGTTGAATTTCTCAAACAGAAATACCAACTCTGTGATTGTAACTTTCATTGCCAAATTCATGTACATTGCTAAGTGGAAAATACACGCAATCTGCGTGTAATGGACATAACAATTTTACTCATGACAAATTACACGCAGCCTGAGTGTAATTACAGGTGCGTGTAATAGTTCGTGTAAATTTTACGCGCGCGTAACTTGCAC
>NC_090877.1:29117770-29122770 GCF_036669935.1 Montipora foliosa | reverse complement strand
TTTTCTTATGTCCACTCAAAATCCTTGTAATACTGATGATTGGGCAAAACCTTCACTTCACACACGTAAAAGGCCCTTTGAGGATATCAAAAAGAATGAATGGGATAAAGATTATGAAGACCTGTTTAATTTAGTACAGAGGCATACACAATGTTCCACAGCATATTGTTCACGCAAAAAACAGCAAGAAGATGAAGTTTCATGTAGGTTTAATTTCCCCAAAGAATGTTGTGGTAAAACACACTTACAATATGAGAAATTGAAATCAAAAGATGATGTAGAACGCTACAGAGTAAACGTTGTTACAAAACGTAATGATGACCGTCTAAACAATCACCAACGAATTCAGTTGCAGGGATGGCGAGCAAACTGTGATATACAAGTGATAACAGACTACCATTCATGCTTAGAATACATAGCAAAATATGCATCCGAAGCTGAAAAAATATCATCTGTTGCAAGAGAAGCTTTTACATCAGCTTTGTGAACCTTCTAACCAAAATGATACCAAGAGAACTTTGAGGAAATTAACGACGAGAGCTGCCGGGCAAAGAGATATGAGCATTGAAGAAGTAATGCATCACATACCATAAGTTCTACTTTTCTAGTAATAACAACATCCCTAGAAGGCTCTCGAAAAGTGAAGTTGTCAAACGATGGCAGTTTGTACACAGAAGCATCATTGCTTGACTTGTATGCAGGCAGATCTGTTTCTGAAAATGATTCCCCAGGGATTTCTGAATGCAATTTCATAGAGTTTGCTTCTAATTACTGTCAGACCAAAACAGGTATCTAAAAGAGAACTTTTCCTGTCGTCATAACGACTTACCCAAATTATTCCTCAAGTCCTAAAGGACCTTCCTATGGTTTGTTCTGCAAATATCAATTATTAAGATATAAACCTTGGCAACATTCAGTTGACAACACTTGGGGCAACAAAGAAGGAACTAATTCAATTTACATTGAGCAATGGCATTCCTTCTTAGAACACCAAAAGAAAAAGGGTAGTTCCAAACTGGCTGCAGCAAATAAATTCAATTTCAGAATATGTGAATGAAATAACTGACAAAGACGACTTCCCTGAAATTGACACTGGCGAAAGTGAACAATGGATGCTTCTTGCAGACCTCATATTCCAATGTGATACAGAAACTGATAAAGATATTCACAGTGAAAGTGAACACTACCTTGAAGACCGATCCAAGTATACGCTTGAAGAAATTGGCGACATGCCCCACTGGATTAATGAACAGAAGAAAATTGCTATACCTGAAGTAGACAATAGACCAGGACCAATCACTGAACTTACAAAAATGAATGATAATCAAAGAGCTGCTTTCAACATCATTAGAGATCACTATCTAAATGCCAGCAACAACCAACGCATTATGATGATTACAGGTTTAGGTGGTTCTGGAAAAACTTTTGTGGTAGAAGCGGTAAGAAATCTGCTAAATGAAAAAAATGTAGAGTGTGTGCTTTCTTTGGAATAGCTGCATTTAACATAAAGGGAACTACATTGCACTCACTTCTTCAGCTCCCAAAGAAGGGAAAAGAAATGGCCCATTGAAGTCATCAGCTTTAGCAAAATCGCAAACCGACTTAAATGGAATAACATATTTAATTATCGATGAACTCTCTGTTATTGGCCAAAAGATGTTTGCTTGGATTAATAGACCCTGTAAACAGGCAACTGGCCATTTCACTCTTCCATTTGGAGGCTTGTGAATAATATTAGTTGGAGACATAGGCCAATTACCATCCATTGCTGATCAGGTGATACATCATACCAGACCAAAAAGTGATCTTGTATTAGAAGGATATTGCATGTATCGCAAATTTGAAACAGTGGTCAAATTTGAAATAAATGAATGGGCCAAGGGTGTAGACCTTGCACAGCAACAGTTCAGAGATCTTCAAGTATGAGCAAGGGATGGCAATTCCAATATTGAAGACTGGAATTTGCTTTTGTCTAGAGCACCACAATCTGTAGACAACATATCTGATTTCCAAGAGTCTGCTGTGCGTTTATCATTTGGAAATGAGAAGGTTGCAAAAGACAACTTTATCAGATTAAGTCTTGGAGTAAATATTTTGGAGACAAAAGCAAACCACAACAACGCTACAGCAAAAAAGCTAAGTGCAGATGAAATGGGTGGCTTAGAACCAACAATATATTTGTCCAAAACAGCTAGGGTGATGGACAAAAGCAGGACTTTGTGATGGCGCAATGGGCACTGTTCGCCACATAATTTTGCCGGAGAATCATACACCTTCAATGCTACCCATTGCCATTATTGTACAATTTGATGATCATGATTACATAGGACCAAGCTTTTACAAAGATTTACCAAACTGTGTTCCTATCTACCCAGTAACAAGTTTTTCTACTAATGGCCTTGAAAGACAACAATTCCCATTGAAACTTGCCTGGTCAATAACTATTCATAAATCTCAAGGACTTACTCTTAAGAATGGCTGGATTAATTTGGGTCCTTCTGAGAAAGTAGCAGGTCTAACATATGTTGCTTTGTCTAGAGTACGCAAACTATCAGATCTTGTCATTGAACCAATGACCTTTGATAGACTCCATTCCATTAAGAAAAATTTAAACTACAGATACAGATTATTGGAAGAAACCAGACTGAACACTTTGGCTCAGAAAACATTTGAAAATTACAGAAATGAAGTCCAGTAAATAACAAGTATTACAAATCTGATTTATAACTCATTTTTATCTACAAATATAATACACTTGATGAATCCTTAGCCATTTTAATTACTTGAGAAAAAAATGTACTGCCTAACCATAAAACAAAACTCAGAGATCAATACTATAAATAGCTAAGGTTTATTTTAAAACCTTCCCATTTCACTCCATTCACAATGCAAGCGTCACCCTCCATCATCACCGAATACTTCAACTTCATCAAGTAAGTATTCAGATCCTCTCTACAAGTTGTCCCTACTGAAATGAGAGATAAATCATTTTTTCCATACACTTTATCAGTAATATTACTTTTTTAAACTAATCCCTACTTTTCCTTTCCCTTTTTCAACAGCACTTCGAGGGTATGTACAATTGGTTCATGACATTAAAAAGAGCGCCAATACCTCTAATAACTACTTTGATTTCCTTTTCCAAGTTGATGAAGAAGAGTCAAGAGAAATCAGGGTAATGATCAACAAAGGAGACATATCCAAGCACCACCTGATAAAGATGAAATGCCAGTCTGAGCAGGCGATACTACTCACCAACTTGAGAACAACTCTTACTGGCACCATCTTCATGAACCAGAACACCACATTAATAGACCTGCCATCTCATTTCACACCATTTGTATTCAAGCCAATGTCTTCCAATAGTGTAACAAACATTAGAACTATCCTCGAAAAGCACAACACAGGAATATTTACCATTTCAGGAGAATTGACTTGGCTTGGACCAGAAACCATTGTTAAAGATAAAGACAAAAGACAAAAAAGGGTGCGTGATGCCAGAATAACTGACACCATGGGACACATGGAGCTGTCACTCTGGGGAAAACAGATTGACCAAATTGAGGATGAACAATTTTACAATCTTACCAATTGTCGACTAAAGCACTTTTATGGAAAAAGCTACTGATGAAACCATCATCACAACTGCTGAAAAACAAGATATTGTCAATGAAGCACCAGAAAAACCAAAAAACATTTTTTGTTGCCCTGACATTTTAAACATGGTTGTGAACATATATCCAATATGCAACAATAAAGACTGCAGAAAAAGGTTGCTGCAAATCCTGGTTCCAGAATATTGCGATGTCATGGATGCAACAGATCCATGTTACATTGAAGTAAATGCATCATTTCAACTGAAGAAGGAAAACACTCAAAAAAATGTAACTGCATTTGCTAAAGTGCTAAGTGCTTTTTTGAATGAAGAAGTCTACAAGTACAGCAACAAGGAAGATGAATTAACAGAGAAACTTTTGTTACTTGAAAATGTAGATTTCCACTTCTCACAACAAGAGAAATTCGTAACCAGCATAACAAAACACCAAGGAATGCAGAGCTCACTGAGTCATGACACCTCAGATGGTACAATATCCAGCAATGTTGATAACCTCATGTCTGATAAATGCAGTGAGAACTGTGTCTTCACAATCTTACTCTTGCCATTGTGACGTTATTTTTATAAAGATAAATTGTACTCTCCAAAAGAAGGGCATGCTGATTTGCAACATGTAAGAGAATGACAACCAATACCAATTCGTTGTTCCTGTTCCTGTTCTTATTAACAATCCATATCATGTCATGCGATTCAAGAAACATCACATGAATTAATGTTCCAGTTATTGTACCAATACAGCATTTAGTAGATATTGACCTTGTGACATTATTTTTTATAATGGTATACTCTCCAAGAGAAGAGCGTGCTGATTTTCATTTTGTAAAAAAGGACAACCAATACCAATGACATTGTTCCTGCTATAACTAATAATCATCATGTCCTCATATTCAAGTAACATCACATGAATTAACGTTCCAGTTTTTGTACCAATATATCTTTTACAGTTGATTTCATCTTACTTTGGCCGCGTCAGTTCGCAAGTCTCTTGGGAACTTGGGAACTATATTCTAGGTTTGACACTCCCATTGTCAAAAAGGCCAATCACATTGGTTGTTTGCAAATGAAATTCGCAAATACTTTGCGAACTTCCAAAGCAACTTCACAAGTTATGAACAGTATTTAATTGTAGCGCGCCACGGCATCGCCGAGTGAAAGTGACGACTTAAAGAGCTGGTTATCGACGTTTAAAGGCCAGTTAGACTCGAAGACATTTAGTTGTATTTACGAAACACTTAAAGCCAACCAGTTCAGTACTCGACTGAAGTTAAAACTTATCCGTGAAGAAGAACTGAATTTGATGTTTCAAAAGGAGTTGTCTCTTGGCGTGAAAGCTTTGCTGTCATGTCAGATTTCTCTACTCCAGGAAGAATCACCACTCCAAAGA
>NC_090877.1:29107770-29110270 GCF_036669935.1 Montipora foliosa | reverse complement strand
ATTTGTTTAGGGCACCCAATGGTTTCTCACGAACTAAAGACAATGCGGGATTGCTCTGTTTCTAAAACAGCAACAAATAACATGATATCTTTCCTTTTTTCTTATTTTGTTACTTCATATACTGGGGAAAAACAACCATAACCTAAACGTATTTTAGCCAAGCAGGCGCAGCCGCAAAAAATTGTAAAAATATTAAATTTGCATAGACTGTCGCATAAACTGCAATTCCCGGGTTCATACAAAAGTAAATTACACCGCTTTGCCGGCTGCGTTTTACCGCTGTAAGAGCAGAAGTAACAACTCTTTTTTTAAACTATAACCAAGAAATGCCAAACTCCACGTTCCAAATTTAATGTGTATTTTTTTGAGAAAGAATCGAAATCCGTGCGGAAGCCGGCCGTCACATACGGGCTTCGTCGTACGAAGACAAAACATTTTCTGAGAGGTTTCGTAAACTGTAACCACCAACATATTAAAATTTTTAGCCGCCTTATCTGCTAGAAATACAATAAGCCAGAGTGCCCAGCTGGGCGACCGGGTAGTTTTTCTCACTCGCCTGAAACCAAATGTTAGTCCCCTCAGGCGACCGGGCGCCGTTAGAGCACAGCCTTGAGTTGTAGCCCCATTGAAATGCAAGTGTCCAGGGTACTTATTTTCCATTTTTTAAAGCTTTGAATTCGGTACTTGTTTTGTATTTGGAAATAATTTTTTAATTCTCAGATGGTACTTCTTCCTGTTTATTGTAACTGCTTGGAAGGACTAATCAATGGAGAGAAACTCTGGGGTAACTTCCTATTTTAACTCTTGAAATTTATTACAAAGTAAAAATTTAATGTAGTCCTTCTAAGCTATGCAGTAAAATAATGTCAACCCCACTTACTAAAATGAGCAAAGGAAGAAAACAGGTGTGAATAGTCTAGTTTTATTGTTTTTGAAGTTCTTTGATTTAGCTTAAGTTAAAGCTTATTTATCAAAGCTGCAAATGGTTAAGACAAGGATAAATTACAAAATTAATTACTGCCATGGGTACTAATTCTGTTGCTATATGTAACTTATTCATAGGATCGATGCTATTACAAGATTCTGTGATGTATTTTGGAATTATTATGGTTAATATTTAACAATTATTCGCCAAAGGCGAAGTGATTATCGGTGACTATTCACCGATTATCACTGAGCCTGAGGCGAATAATTGTTTTAGTATAAATACACACGTGATTATTTCAAAAAAGAGAAAAAAAAACATTTTCACACGAAATCATCTTCACTTACAGTGGCAAAACGACTACTGGCAGCCATTTTGTCCATCGAGGTGATTATCGGCTGATAATCTGAGATAGCGAGCCAATGAGAGCGTGCGATTTTGTATAATCTCCTGTGTATTTATACTAAAATCTCATATTTGGGATTATGTTGGGTCAGTAAATCCCATTCTTGGGGTTATGTTGGGATTGGTAGAACTTTCCCAGTTTGGGAAATTCCCTCTGAAATCACAAATATAACTCAAAAATTTACCATTTTTAACCAAGTTTGGGAATTGAAAAAAATTCCCCATGAGAGTCAGTGCTCCCTTGATGAAATCAATAATTGGCAAGAGAACATTATCATAACCAGGTACCTTACTTTTTCCTTCTCTGAGAGCCTGGATTTCGCCAATTTTTTCACTGTTGACCACTTTGATGAAATAGCAAATTTTACCTTAGATAATGCTCCTTTCATGGAAATTTTTGCATATCTCTATGAAACACCTCCCACGGACCTCAAAACCAGCAGCAAATTTCCGTTTGTGAGCCAAATGGTGATGTCTAAAAATGGTTATCTCTTTACCTCGATCGGGCTCCCGTAATGTCCCAAAAAGGATATTTGTCATCTTTAAGATTTTCGGGAACAAGTGACTAGCATACAACCCTCGAATTCGATGATACGGGAAGGAAGACCCTGGGAACATGAATATTACATAAGCACTTATCCGATCACCTGTATCACCTGTAACTTCGTCTGCTCTCAGTCGCAAACAAAATGTGGATACCTTGCCCTAAAGAGCTTACCCTGGGTGCCAGAGGTTTTATTTTTCTTTCGCGAGGAGCGGTTAAATCGGTTAAATTGCGAACGGAGAGGCAAAAATAAGTTCCCTCAGCTCACCACGACGGCTTCGGAGTTCGGCATCGCCGCTCATAGAGATCAAGCCAAAGGAAAAAAAACCCTCTGGTACCCAGGGTATAAAGAACTGAATTGCAAACCACCACATCTCAACACCCTCCAAGTCAAACAGATTCCAGAGCGAGGGAAACTTATTTTAATTTGTAGTTCACAGCATTTGATTTCAGTAGTACAGCTGTTTGAACTACGCATAGTATGAAAAGGGTTCGTTATGACCACGTTCAGTAGTTATTTTCAAGGAAAAAGGAAATGTCATGCATCAAAAAATCTTACCACTGTAACTACTGCAAACAACCTTGTTTTCCAATCTTTAAGTTTCTTGCACCACCTCAATCAGCTG
>NC_090877.1:29095270-29097770 GCF_036669935.1 Montipora foliosa | reverse complement strand
AATATTTGGCAGAGAAGATTTCACTTCAAAGATTTAATTGCAATATATTTGGGTTTACAGACAGTGGCCTTATTCGCTAACGAAACCCGATTTTGTCACATTTTGGGTGTTTTTCCGGGCATGTTCTCTCCAAAACGAAGTCGGTGACCCCCCATTTTTTTTACATTTCTGACATAACTAACTCATCATCTTACAGTGGTAAAAGTTTCAGAAAAAAATCAATGTTAAAAAATTTTCGCGCGAACGTCCTTAAAGCACCTAAACGTTATTTAAGTGTTGGAGCGGATCTTGTTTGAAGTTCGTCCTTCCTTGGTTGCATTGCCGTATTTTGCACATTCTTGTTCCAAGCCCATCTGGCGTGTTTCGATGAAATACATGTAAAAGTGGAATAAAGTACATCAGTAAAACTCTTTTTTCACCTTGATCTGACGAAGTTTTTTTAATAGCTGCTAATTATAGCGTGATTCCTATTCGCTGACTATTGACAGTTGAGGACGTGCCGGTTTTCCGAGTTTTAAGTCATGCGGTTTAAGAAACTGGTGAATTCGAAAGTAAATTTCACTGGAAAAACCGATGTCGCACTCATCGCTTCGTGATTCATTCGATATCGGTTTTTAGCGTAAAATGCACCGTGGAATTCACTCAGCCGGTGAATTTTTCTATAGAAGAAAGCAAAGACAATGATTTAATTATTAAAGCAGCAAACGGAAACATCAAAACGCGGGCAATTCGAAACCTTTTATTTTCACTAACCCTACAGGCAGTAAGAACAAATAACCAGGGAGCGCCGCTTTTAGGTTTGGCTAAATCTATATATTACTGGTTCTTTTCTTAGCTTTTTAATATATTGTAAGGAAACTCAAAACATAGGGTTATTTTTAGGGATTTTGTTGCCACGGTAAGTTATTACGTCTTATAAATGAGTGCATCTTGATGCTTCATATGGTACCAAAATATTGCCGTTAGTGAACGGTTGCGTGGATTCAATCCTTCCAAATAGCTAACAACTAGGCTAGCGCTAGCTTCGCGGCTCGGTAAATATCCACCGCTAGCCACCTCCACTGAGGTGAATAGTTGTTTTAGTATATACAAAAACAGTGAGATAATATACAGCACAAAAAATTAATTTGGATGTTTTCTTCTCTTGTCACAGATGCAAATCGGGACGCCATTTTTTCCCGAGTTGCTCGGAGGTAAATAGCACAGGATATTCGGAGTTTGACGAGCCAATCAGCGCGCGAGTTCAACGCTATCCACTGTTTTAGAATATACTAATAAAGTTTATTGAAAGTATTGAAACCGTTTTAAGGCTCCTTTAATGCAATAGGTGATGTGTAGGGATTTTTGTTTTTGATTGGCTGCTATCAAAAATACCATAATACTCTTTGTTTGTCCTCCAAAATTTTGCATAAGCATTGTATTTTCTCTTGGGACTTACAATGGTCCCGAGAGAAACTGGAAACGATAAGTATGCAAAATAGTATTCTGGTATATTTGATAGTGGCCAAGACGACCTGAAGTACGGACCCATAGGCTGTACACAACCCTTAAATCCCACCGTGTTTGCACATAATGAAGACAGGAGATGAGAACGGTAATGCCCCGATGCGACTTCATGCAATATCAACGATTCAGGGTACCATCCGTCGGCTAACTTCACATCTTTTTCCAGGAAAAGGCTGGCTCTGACGAAGGACCAAGCGAACTTGGAGGCAATTGCTGCTGAGTGCACAAATAGGGAGGAATGATGGACTTCATATGCTGCCTACACCAAAACCACGGAATGAAAGCAAATCTTATATGCAAAAGCATCGAGGAATAAATCAACATCTGCCAGTTGGCGTGTTTCCAAGAGCAAACTGTTGTTATCTGTAAGATCTAATTATGAACAGATTAACACCAACTATGGTGAGGGAAAAATTCTGAAGGATTTAGAGGAAAACCAACCAGTATTACCGCTCACTCCGAGTCACTCTTAGATGTAGTCCTAACGAGTACTCCTGGACTGGTGAATTTCTGAACCAGAAATAAATTAGAGATGAATGAATGTTCTATGGATAATTGATTGAGAGAGAGAGGTGATTCCCTTGTTTTGCACCGCGCATCTCATTGCGACTTCGGAGATGAAGGTGTTTCACGCCGGCCATCTGAAGAGAGACAACAAAGGCAGCTTTGTTGTTCAATAGCTTTTAAGTGCAATCACGATAACTCTTCTCGGTTAAAAAAAGGTGTTTTGGAACTCGCCCCAGTCCCTCGCGGAAAATGATAATTTTGAAGCCGAAATTGTTCCTTTGCCACTGATCCATTTATCATCGTGTTGCGAAGAAAAAAGCCCGGTGATCTCCCATTTTTAATGGTTTTATTTACTCGTAATAGGTACACGGAAAACATATTTTAAGGAGAAAAAAAGTTTGATAGTAGAAATTGTAGTATTCACATATAAATTACGAGAAGCTGCATTTGGATTCTGACACTGAGCGCAAGGTGATGACTGTAGCGG
>NC_090877.1:29085270-29090270 GCF_036669935.1 Montipora foliosa | reverse complement strand
ATTATTGAATGAACGTTAAATTGAGCATTTTTTAGGCTTCATAATCGACTGTATTTTATTTCCCATACAAAGTCTTATAACGCGTTTAAATTCTCAACGGCTGTCTGTAGTGACGCGAGCTTGGGCTGCCTATGGTAAAATAAGCACCAAAACGCACAAGAATACACCAAAGGTGAGTCAGTTTTATTCATTTTATTGAATGAACGTTAAATTGACCGTTTTTTAGGCTTCATAATCGACGGTATTTTATTTCCCATACAAAGTCTTATAACGCGTTTAAATTCTCAACGGCTGCCTGTAGTGACGCGAACTTGGCATGCCCATGGTAGTATTTGTATAGAAATGACGTGGAAACTGCATTTTGAGCTATACGCTGAGTTTGAGGTGATGATGTAGCGGTCCAATTTGCTTCCTTTTTTTTGAAAGCTTGTGCAATTTCAAATCACTTTACTGGAAGTTTTTAGCCCGGACAAACAAGTAGGCTTAAGTTTTCCGGAATATTCAGTAGCGTTTGCTATATAATTACAAATTTTCCGGTTGATCAAGTTTCGAACGCTTCTCGCGTAATTCGGTAAAAAAACACTTAAAATAAAGAGAATGCATTGCGAAAACAGGCACGATGACCCCATCATTTTACTGCATTTTTTTAAATGTCCTGTGCATTAATATCAATTGTGCCAAGTTTGACAGAAATCTGGATAGTACGTCATTTTCAAAGGAATCACCTTAAGGTGACTGAACACAGTTTTTGATACCTACGTTTCATTTACCTTTTTCTCTCAAACCCTTGATCCTTTGGTCGCCAAAAATGGTAGCAAGCAAGTTAACAACATGAACCTCGGTTTTTTGATAGTTAAGCTGACGAATATGCCGTTGCCATGGTAACATGAATAACTATAAACAGGCCTTCAAAATCGGTTTGGTTTATTTGCAGAAAATCCGGTCGTTAGATTTTCTTTATAATTTGCATGCAACAAGCTTGTAACTATGCTCACAAGTTAACACTATTTTAATAATAACTTGACAGAGAGATATTTTTAATTATCCATCGTTGAAGGTTCAGTGGAATATCTAGAATTTTCTCTGTTAAAGTTCAAATTTTTATGAGTACCCCAGTCACTTATTTCCTAACGTATTTTCATACCACATTTCCTTACATTCTAACGAGTGATTCTCGAGAAATCGGCGTATTTTCAAGAAAGCTATACCACATTCAATCGCAAATTTCTAACTTACTACGCATGCGCTGCATTTAACTGGGTTGTTTCGATAACAAAGAAAAAGCTGCGAATTGCGGAGTTCTTTGCATCCTTACCTTTTCTAACATACATTTCTCATAAAAGACTAAAACCATTAAAACACTTTGTTAATTATGAGGAAAAATAGTACATATAGCGGATCCATTGAGCAAATGAAATGATTGCTGTATTGAAGCCACGTTTATTTTTTTGCAATCCTTGCGCGCGCGCTGCATTGCGTTAGCAAGAGCGCGCGCGGAAACTGTGTTCAGCCACCGTAAGCTAACCTACCCGGTATTCTAAGTTGCCCCTCTCTCTCGAGAAGTTGCTCGATATTGGTTACCCACCCACTCACAAAGGACGGCCACGGCACCGGGAACTTCATCCCCTAATATACAACACATACTTAATTGACCGCTTCCCATAGGGGCTTTTTAGGGCCAATGAAACACAACGAAACAACGGAACAGAATAACAACAACTGTTAAGAATCCCAACTGGCCGGAGGCAAGCCAGTTGGCTATTTACATGTGCGGCTGGGAAGTTGAACCAGGATCAAATTCAACGAGTGGTCAGAGCGAATCTTGTACCCGGGATCTCCGGACTTCAAAGCAAACACCCTAACCACTGGGCCACACGGCCTCTTCTCGACTTGTAGGTGGGTTCTTTAACATCCCACAGGGAACTTAAAAACAAGGAAGATATTCGTGAGGCGGGGACTACGGTTTGAAGTCATTATCCGAGTAGACTTGAGAGTCTAACCATTTGCGGGTGCAATAACGAAGGCAGCACTTTCTCTTCAGTTATTTTAGGACCCCAAGTCTTTCTCCGGCCGGATTCGAACTCATACCCGCCCGCATGGGAGCCCAGTGCTCAACCAAATGAGCCACTGGTGCCTGGTTGATTTTGGCCAACTTTTAACGTTTGATGCAAACGAAAAGCTGAAATTTGCGACTTGCCAAAAATTGAAAAGAAAAAAGTGTTTCATTCAAGCTCGTTTCTTGTCTGTGATCTGCAGATATCGGGAAACTTCTCAAAAGAGAGAGAGAGAGAGAGACAAGTAAGGATAAGAATAAGAAAACGTTCATGCTCTTATAACAAACAGTAACTTAAAGTAAAGGTGATGCTAAATCTCTCTCGCTGACGCAGCCTTACGTCCAAAAGCACTTATGTCTAGGATTGACCCTAAAAGCTCGTTTTCACGAGCGACGGAATCAGAGTTTTACGGTTAGACTTAAAGGCTTAGTTTATTGAAAATTAGATTGTCGGAGTTGGAAGCAGAAGTGGAAGAACAAGCCAATCACAATTCACAGAAGTGGGCCCCGTTAAGGTGGAAATTTTGGGGCCAAAACAAAAGAAATGAAAACTGACATGGTAGACCGCAGAGCAGAATTTTCTTCTTTGGCTTCTTCTTCTCCTTATTTTGCAAGACTTAATAGTTTAGTAGAATATACGCGACTGATTTAAGGAAGTTTTTTTTCTGTCCCCGCTCTGCCACTTTCGCGGGGGCGCGGGTCCAAAAAAAATCCTCCTCAAATCAGTCCCGTATATACTACTGGTTTCTTTCATCACATACCTGATTTAAGCTCAGCTTGTTTGGCCACCAGCCAAGTATTATTTTTCATGTTCTTATTTTTAAAAATCTTGCACGACATGTCGTATAACACGGGGAAAAGTCTTACAGCCTCCACAACCTTCTCATCCATGCTTGTTGATTGGATTGTTCTTCCGCTTTTGCTTCTTCCGATTTCGATTTTTGATTTTCACTAGATTACAAGCGCTATTACGACTCCGACTCCGATTCCGTCACCAGTGAAAACCACCCTTAATTAAACGCACACCCTATTTTGACACTCAACGCGAAGTGTCCCTTTAAGTCTAAGCATTTACTACCTATTTCCAAGAACAGGGTAAAGGGCAAAGGTTAGCGTTAGTTTTAGCTTTGGGTAAATGCCGCTGTTTATTATGCAAGTATAGAGATTTTCGTAAATTTCCTTGATGAAATTAAAATGATATGGTCACGACAGACGATGTTTTTCACTGGTGAAAAATTATCTTTGGCTGGTAGTTTGTTGAGCTTTAGCGTGGGCAGCCTATGCACCGACGGCAGCAGTCAAATTTGAAAACATGGCGGCCGAATGGTGTATGGTCTTCAAAGTTTTTGTCCTTTTATTGCTTAGTTTTCTCCACAACATACCTAAAAAAATCTTTAAGATTTTTTAAAGTATTCAAGTGAGGTATGGAAGGTAAAGAGTTCTTTTATTTCAAAAACATTTTGCTATTTGTTTGGGTCTTTTGTTGAGTGCTTTGATAGCCTCACAATAAACACTTATCTCTTTACATATATGATCTGCATACTATAAAAATTACTTCATGGTTGGCTCATTTGCACGATTTTTATTACTCAATAGAGGTTTTGCACGGCAGCCATGTTGCATGGCAAGAACAATGAAAATGTTTTGCATTAAGCCCGCCGCACACTTGAGGAAAGAGCAGAGCAAACTGCCTCGCGAGGCGGTTTGCTCAGCCGTTTCCTCACGTGTGCGGGGAAATTGTGGTGAGAAATTCGCCTCGCGAGGCCGTGAGGATAAAATCAAACATGTTTGATATTTTTGGCCTCGCGAGACAAATTCCTCAATGTGTGCGGCCATCGTGAGAATCGAGCTGAGCTTGGTTTAATCAAGCAGCCAATAAAAATACATGGCATACTCACGTGACTCCTGCAGTTCAGGATGGCGTCGGAGGAAGAAATTCCGACGTCACTGAAGTCACGTGAGAATGCCATGTATTTTTATTGGATGCTTCATTGACCAAACTCAAATCGATTCTTACGATGGCCGCACACAATGAGGAATTTGCCTCACGAGGCGAAAAATATCAAACATGTTTGATTTTTTCCTCACGGCCTCGCGAGGCCAATTTCTCACCAAAAGTTCCCCGCACACGGTGAGAAAACGGCTGAGCAAACCGCCTCGCGAGGCAGTTTGCTCAGCTCTTTCCTCACCGTATGCGGCGGGCTTTAGAAAGAACATTTGTTCCCATAGGAGAAAGAACCTATTGTTCCTGCCATGCAACATGGCTGCCGTGCAAAACCTCTATTCTTGTGAAGGATCGTTTAACTTACTCCTTCGCTTCACAACTCGTGAATAAAAATTGTACGCGCTCACCAACCATGAGGTAATCTACGTTTAGCTTTTACTTGAAGAGCAGCATTTGGGGGGCACTTTGTGACGCTTACTGAAATCCGCGTGCATCTAATTAGGGTCAATCCAGGACATATCTGTCCTGAATCCGACACTTGCTGTATTATAATCTCTTTTGTGCCATTTACCTTTGGTTACACTGGGTTTTGCATTTTATTGTTGTGTATTTGCTGTATTCGGGAGCTCCGAGTGTCTCTGCTTCGTGCATAAACGAAATTCAGACATCTCTTTTTGGCAGCAAAACAAAGTACTTTAGAGCCTTTCATTGAACATCATTGAGGAGCAAGGATGGCACACTTGGTGCAAGAGGTCCTGAGTTCGATTCCCGGATCTCGCATCCTTGTTTCGACTCCTTTTCTTTCGGTGTAGCTAAGTAGCTTTAAATACCTGTTAAACGGAGCACTGATGCAGTGGGGGAGTAAAATGAGCGCACCGTCGACCTCAGGTTTGTCAGTGATTAAAAGTTACTGTTACTAGTTATCGACGTTAAATAAGGTCTACTTTACTTTACTTTACTTTACTCTAAACGAACCTACGATTATGACGAAATTCAGTGAAT
>NC_090877.1:29062770-29080270 GCF_036669935.1 Montipora foliosa | reverse complement strand
GCGGGAGGCACGGTGGCCTCATGGTTAGAGTGCTCGACTCCGGATCGAGTGGTCCGGGTTCGGGTCCTGGCTGGGGACATTGTGTTGTGTTCTTTACTCTCACGGTACCTCTCTCCACCCAGGTGTATAAATGGGTACCAGCGAAATGCTGGGGGTAACCCTGCGAAGGACTAGCATCCCATCCAGGGGGGAGTAGAAATACTCCTAGTCGCTTCATGCTAATGAAACCGGAGATAAGTGCCGGCCTGATGGGCTTTCTGGCTCGTAAGCAGAGAATTTACTTTACTTTTATGAATCTCAGCAGCCCGAGCGTTTCAAGTACAATAGGAGATGTGTTTATCATACAGTGTTATTTTATCTCATGAGCGAAAAAGAAGCGCTTTAATCGCCAAAGGAATCCCAGATGTTCGTGTTGATTTTTGGCCGCCATATTGGTGCACAACAGTGATGCACCAACATGGCGGCTCCATACAAAACTCTCTAAAGTTGCGTGAAACCCTTCGACAAATAACTCAGAAACGATGTACCGCACAGGCCTCAGAACAGGTGAGGTGATTCATGAATTTGTCTCCTACAACATTCCAAACTTTGGCTTATTTCATTGAAGGTTTTCGATTTTATTTTTTTGTTGCGTGACAGTGAAAATACTACACCTACAAACAACAAATATAATGAAATAAAATTAACGCAAAAACAGATAAACGGGTAATAACCGGTAATAAGATTCTTATGATTACAAATACATAAGTAATAACCAGAATAAAAAGAAATAACGAAAAAATAAAAATAAACATAAAATAAACAAATAAATTATATTTGTAAAAAGAAAAGGCAAGTGCTATTACAACGACGTCGATATATTACTATTAAGAGCCCTATTATTTTAGTTCCATAAATATGGCAGTTAAAATTGTTCACAGAAACACGTTCAGACAATTTTAATCGTTCATTGAAAAAGTTCATGACACCGTGTTAGAAACAGTTAGAATTTTGAGCCACCAACCCCCCCCCCCCCCCCCACGCTCCCACTTTGTTGAAGAATAAAGACTACCGACGAGCAAAGAAATATATGGCGATTCCAATCAAGCTAAATTGCTTCGTTCAAGTTATTTTTGTACATGATGTCTTCAGAACGTGGGAACATTTTTCATGTAAACTTACTTCTATTCTGAACGTTCTTTGTGCCTGGGTGGTCAGATGCTCGAGTGGCACATCATTGCCCACAATGGTAAACACTTTAGAACTAATAATCTCTAGAAGTCGAAGTTTTCCAGTGCCGTCAGGTTGTAAATCCACTTGTTCTCGAGCCTCATTGAGTAGATCCGACACTGTTCCATCTTTGTTTGGAAAGAGAACAAGCTCTCTCTCATCCTTGAACTGGTTGGCTACCCAAACGCATTTGAATTGTCTCTTGTTTTCAAGTTGGTCAATTGGAATGGTAAGCACTTGATAGTAAAGTTTTTTAGGTCCTCGCGGTTTGTAATATATCAACAAATCTCGCAGAGTTCCTTCGTACGTACATCGTAGAGCATTCCCTGGGGCATCGCGATATCTAAGGTATAACAGGGCATCATCTTCGTTATATAGCATTGAATAGGCACAAGAGCAAACCCTGAGCATTCCATACTAAATGGTGGAATGGAAAAGGTTTCTGATACTTCGACTAATTCTGTGTTGTAACTAAAAAAAGACTGAACAGCAAAGTCGCAGAGAAGAACTTACAGCATGTTAGGAAAATTACCTTGTTCCTTCTACTTAGCTAGAAAACCCATGAGTTCTCTCCCAGATGGATTTCTTTGGTCGTGTTCTAATGGGATCAACCGTTTCAAACGCAACCGGTTAAGGTTGAAGCGGTTGAAGTTTCCCAATAAAACACTTTTCCAACCGTTTTCGGTTGAAACGCAGTAACTCCTGGGAATAGTTATTACCAGACTTCTCGGCGTTGACATGTTGAGGGAAAGCAACACGGCAGGAGCCCGCGGCCGACTTAAAATGGCCCGCGTAAATGACAGCGGTCGCTGCCCATGCTTTTTCAACCAAGTTTGATGCCGGTTGAAAAAGTTGATCAACCAAATCAACCGAAAACGGTTCTTTTTCCGAATAGAACACGAAAAAACCCAACCAATCCAACCAACTAAAAACGGTTGATCCCAATAGAACACGACCTAAGAAACGACGACAGCTACGGCAACGAAAACGCCAAGAAGCAGTAATATTATTGGCTTAAAGAGGAAAAAATGATCGAGCGGCGCGCACTTTTGTACATTTCTCTCCCGTACTCGTCAAAGCAACAACTTAAAATGACCAATTTTCAGGTTTTGACGCAACTGGTCCCTGGTTGTAGCATACTTCCTCCTTATTGTACAATAGGGAGCTTTAGCAACGACGGGAACGGCAACGAGAACATCATGTAAAAACATAAATCACGTTATTGCGATCACTTCGCGACTATTCCAAGCTTTTTAATATGACAAAGGTGTTTCAGTCCCTCAGGAATGAAACCGTTACGAGCGGTGCTTAATTTAGGGGAGAAAAATGAAAATTTATCTCCAGGTGCTGACGTTCTCTATAACACTTCAAACTTGGTAATTTCACGTTGTTGCTTTGCTGACGACGGCAAAGAAATGGACAAAAATGAAAAACGCACGTGCAGGGCGTGCAAAGCTATTGTTTTTGCCCACTAAATATGCAAATTTGTGACGTTCTCGTTGCCGTCGCCGTTGTCGTTGCTAAAGCTCCCTAATATAAACAAGATGGAAACATCGTGAAACACTTAGAATAGTTCATACTACTAGTTTGAAGTGACGTTTTCGTCGCCGTAGCCGTCGGGTTACATAAACTCCCTATTGTGTATTTAATAAACTTAATTCGCATTGACATGTTTAATCATTTTAAAGTAATGTACAAAAGGTAACAGAATGCAGTAAAGAAAAATTGGTACTTTGTCATCCTAGTCACGTCGAATGTTTCCGTCGCAAGTCTTGTTTCTCTGTAATCGCACAAATTCGGTAAGAACTGTCGTTTGCTGATTAGGTATTTTCAGTTTAGGTTCTAAGCACGTTTCTCATTGCCAAATCGAACCGCTTCGTCTCGATCTCCCGTGTTTGTCGGAGGGTTGGGGCGCATTCCGCTTAAACGCTGAATCATTACAACATCGCAGTTAGTTTCTTGCGCTGCACAAAAGAATTTAAAAACTGTGTCAACCTGGTTCACATTTCCAGATAAGTTTTGTTTTCATCTAAAAACTGTTGTCATTTTTAACTGCATGACTACCACCACTGCTTATTTTATCGACACTTGTATCACCCGCAAAAAAGTGTCAAATCCAAAAATCTGTCACAAGAGAAGTTCCGAGCCACTTACGCCTGTCCCTTGAAAAACTGAAGCATCATTGGATCAATCTCCAGATGCGACGACACAGCTTTGGCAACCTATACAACAATAAAAGAAATTCACACATGTCGTTTATTTGTTTATTTTACTTTATGGTTTACTTGTTTGAGAATTTATAGGCGCATTTGATTATACTTAGATAGAATTTGCGCCTGTTACAAATATTAAATACTATTATTATTATTATTATTATTAGTCTATTATGATTATGATTATGATTATTATTATTATTATTATTATTATTATTATTACTACTATTAAAGTCGGTGGTATTACTGATGCTGTACCGCTCATTCAATTTACTTCAGTAAACTTGTAATATGATCTTGCCATCACTTCTGTTCTCATTTCTTTCCCCGTTCGTGGCATTTACTGCTACTGACCAAGTTCCTACAAGTCGTTGCTTTGTAGGCATTTAGAAGAAAAAAGTACCTGCATGTAGTTCATTCGAAGAGAAAGATTCACACAGAACCCAGGGTCTGTTGGAAGATTTTTATCACAAAATAAAACTTCAACCCTGTTGTGAAGATCTCTGTTAAGAAAAGAAAAGAAAAGGAAAAGAAGATCAGTGTTGATCAGTAAACGTCCAGAGTTCAAGGATTCAGTTGATTCATTTTGGCAATAAACAACGCCCACCTGAAATAATCCGTTACAGTGGGTAATTCACTATTGCTTATCACATCTTGCTCGCATCTACAAAACACCACAAAATAGAAATGAAATTCAAAAGGTGAAAAGAAAAAAAGGATCTGGGTCATCGATGTTGCTTTTTTGTTTTCGTTCTTTGCCAATAGGCCTTTTCCGATATATTAAAATTCAGCTTGATAGCGAGTCAGTGAGGACAAAGACAAAGGAAGGTGGATGATATGTAAATATTTTTCACATTAATTCCCACGTGTTTCTATTGTCTTTGTCCTCACTGCCTCACTTTCAAGCTGAATATTTAATATATCGAAAATGGCCTATTGCGACTATGGCCAATACCCGTGACTGCTAATGAACGGGGTACATATAAAGCATCTGTTAGAGGGGGTTGCGGAGCAGAATCACAATAAACAATCATAACAAACCTCTGAAAACATATTATGTCTCCATCCATGATTTCTTCAACCCCCTGTTTGAACACAAACACGAGATGTTAACGATTAAATAGTTTATGCACAAAACCTATTGGTATAAAACAGCTAATGTACATCCCTCTGTAAACGAGTTCGTAGGCGCTTTGTTCAGACACTCTTTGTTTCCAAGATCGTTAATTCATGAACCGACTACGACGCACGAGGACAATACAATTACATGGACATAAAGGACAAAAAGATAGGGGTAAAAAAGCGCTGATAGGTCCTGCTAGAAACTCAATTAAGCCGTAACGTAGGATTCACCTGGATAAAGTATCTGCTTGATACAATAAATAAAAAAAGAATAAAATTACTTTGAAAAGGTCTTACATTTAAATATGCTCCGATCACCTGGCGCCGCAAAACAACTCACCCTTTCAAACGTTACATTTAAGTCTTTAATTTGTTCCACGTAAGTCGCTTTTACTTCCTGGGAATCAAAGCACACACGTTAAATATCAACCTTTGGCTGAACGTAAGATGGCTTGTAATCTTTGCTCTTACATTATGTATTATACGTACGTTAATCAACGGTGATTGTAAAACCTGGAGATGTATTAGATAATGATATGTACGTTTAAGACACTGTAACAGCAAAATTGACTATTTTCACCATCCCATAATGCAATAACTTTTTTTGGGGGGGGGATGGGGGGGGGGGGAATTTACATAAAAACAAAACAAGTTATTTACTCTTGGGGCTATATCATGCTTCAGTGAACTGAATATCTATTGTTTTAATGCAAATACCCCCCAAAATGAACTGTATTATGGGATTGGTGAAAAAAGTGAATAGGGAAAGTGGACAGTGAGGAAGGCAACCTTGGTGTTTGCCATGATTTTCTTACCTCAAACATGGCTAAAGGTGTTCCCTGAGGCAGGCCTGCTCGCTCACACAGCATGGGAATCACATCAACTAACAACGGACAAAAAGGATTGAGCAATAAACGAAATTATATAAGGGGAATGCTTCTTAGACCTCAGTCAATACTCACGAATGACGTCATTGCCATTATGAATGAGAATTTAATTATACGCATCTAAATATGCTAAGCGGATAAGTTATTGCGAGGAAAAGAAAACACAAATAAAAGAGGACATGTGCCCTTCATCGATCGTACCAGAACTACTTAAAGCAGATTTTAGATAAGCTATTTCTGACACAACCTTGAAAGTCTCTAAAATGCTTGAAATCGTTAAAAAATGGGTACATATTTTGCTGTAAGTAAGGCTGATGCAACGTACTCGGATTAGGATACCAAGTATGCCGGCTGACACGCAAAAGATTTATTATTCTCACTTAAATACGGTCTTCATATGGATGGTAAAACAACCTTGGTGTGATGTTTTTCAACAAAGCTCGATTTGCAAGACATAATTTAACTTCGTTGATTTCTATCGTATGAGTGCCGGAGTTATTTGTCAGGGAATGTACAAATCCAGTAATCATATGCACGTATTCTGGTTCAAGTTTTCACAAAAAATGCCATACAGATCTTTTAGCTACCGCCCATGGGCTGTTAAAATACAGTACAATAGAGAAACAATGAACCTGAACGCAATAAAACAATGCTACTGTAAACTATATAAAAACCAGGGATTAACTCACCAAATTTTGCTAAAAGAGGTGTATAAAGGTGGCACACACAAGCCAGTGTTTTCTGCGTTGGGTCGTAATGTTTAAAAAATAACAAGACATCATCTGCGGAAGAAGATTACAGGGAAAAAAGGATAACTGACCAAGAGCGCTACAATTGAATACACATGAAGTACTTGAAGACAGAGTGCAAATTTAAATGGTTGTAGTAAATTTGTCATGTTGCACGTCTACAATAGAACAACACTTAATTCAATGTAATACCAAGAGATATAATGGGAATACGCAAGGAAGATCTATAATTAAGAACATAAAGCCAGTGGATCTTTGTTAACAGTGTAGAGTGTTTTCACGTGACGTCACGGCGGCCATGTTGGTTTTCCTAAACAAAAGAACGGCGTATATGTTGGAGTCCCCAACTAATCCTCCGGGAATTGAACTTTTTTATCATGCAAATGTTTTCTTTTGTTTCGGTGGAAAGACAAAGTTACTGATCACGAGAGTGAAAACACTCTATAAGTTGTTTCATGGTCAATATGCCTTCTGCAAAGGGGATGGCGTCGCGGACACACCCGTGACTTGGTCACTTACCTTTAGCTTAACTTTAGCTTATCTTAAGTATCAAGGCCTTATCCTTCAAATCCGAAGGAGTGCAAAGGGGGCTTAATTATATCATAGTTAATAGAAGGCAATGGTTTGGAAGCTCGGCAAACATCAAAGGAGCAAACAAAGATGCCAAGATTTAGGTTGGAAAGTCCACGACCATGCACAATCTTTTGTCTTGCGCTCATACACTATGCATGAATTACGTTATCCACACGTTTCTATTGGTTAGTTCCTCAGTACGGAGTAAACAACTATTGTGTTTTGTGCACGGTCAAGGCCAAAAAAAGAGAACAGAAACCTACAACAAAGAAATTTGTCGGGTTTCATAACCATTCCCCTGTATATTAACTATGGTTATATTACAACCCACTGCTTTTGATCAAACTTAAACGAGCCTTGGCACTGACGGTGACCCTGCCTAAACTTAAAGAAACACAGAAACTCACTTGTCTTGTCAAAGATTGGTAAGGATACTTTTCCATCCTCTGTATGAAAAAGAGTGAGAAGGTCAATGATACATGTAAATAGCACTCAAACTACAAATACTAGGAATTTCCATGAACTGTAAGCACTTGGTTTCAGGAACCATTTAGTTTGTTGCAGCAATCTTTTTCAAGTAAATTTAGTTTTATTAAACAAGATGACAAGGTAAATTAACCGACGAAGAGAAATATTTGCGAGCTCACCTTTCGGGCGTTGGCCCTTCGTTGGAGCGAAATTGAGTGGTCAGGGGTTTATGGAGGAGCTGGTAGAATCATGATGATATGAATACACAAATAAACTAGTGTTTCGAACAGATAGTAATGCTGCGGAACATTCTGTTTCTACTGATGCATGCACTGAATCTTGTTTTTCCGGCATTTCCGTTTTAGAATGTATTGGGTATCAATTACAAGTGTTCCGTGTCTAGATCTGTATCGCGTTACATTGTGAACGTGCTCCCTCGCTTTTCGTTGCAGTCACCGAGGTCAAGATGTCACGTCAGATGACACTTTTCACAGAAACACCGTGATGCAAACGAAAGTACCCGATTTCGTTTCAACTACGTTTAGAGAAAGAAATAATTTTATATGGTTAAGTTAAAAACCTATAATTGTATTGTATAGAGTGTTGGTTGGTGTCCCCTACTAATCCTCCGGGAATTGAGCTCTATTGTTTCGATGGAAAAACAAGGTTACCGATCACGTGAGTAAAACACTGTATTTACTGATTTTCAACACACAAAATTATATCGTTATTTCAGCCTAAAGTATCCCTTAAAATTTCGCACATTTCAGTCTCGATATTCTTATAAAATATATTCTTACAAAAAAAGAGTGTAGCATTGGTAGGCAAAGAAACGGTGCAGAGAAGTGAGTCTGGCACAAGGTACTTTTCCTTGGAGTAAAGCTATAAGATTGAATACATTGGAGACGTCATTCTTCCCTGCAATGTTCGGAAGTGTGATGGATGGAAGCTTAAATGCAGTTTGGCGATTACTTGGCATAATTCACCACTCGCACAAATCCCATAATACACCTCTTTTACCCCCCCCAAAAATCTGCATAGGCATTGTTTTCGACTTCCCAGGAGAAATTGCAAACAATGGTTATGCAAGAGTCTTGAGGGGTAGTAGAGGTGTATTATGGGATTGTGCAAGTAGCGAATTGTCAAAATGGATGTAAGAAAGTATAGTACTTGACTATTATGTTTCTGAACACTGAAACATTTAGTGGCAGAACTTTGTGCCATGAGATTTATATGCGAGGACTTTCCTAGATTTGGAATTGTTGTATGTCTTGTTTCATGGAATATTTACGGAACCTGGTGTTTGGCAGCGTTCTGCTCAAATGCAATACATTCTGGTAAAAGCTGATCTATGGAGCAGTGCATTCTGGCTAATTACGATGCATTCTGGAAAAAGTGGTGAATTCGAGAATTCGTCCTACCTTCTCACGAATCCAGAATGTCGCTGCTCGATCACTGCCCTCGACTGAAAAGCGTTCATTAATTCCGTGAAAATAGAGATTGGCCATTTGAAAAATAAATTTGTTATGTCATAAAAGGTTGAGATGGTGAGCACTTTTTTTTCGACGCGTCTCTGTCACTTCATTCTTCATCTCGAAGATGTTCATAAAAACAGTCTCCAGTTTTGACGGATCGTCTCGGTTCTGAGATTTTGTCTACGTTTTAAATCGAAGGACAAGTCCCTGGTTGGCTATCCTATTTAAGTGCGCTGCTAACTAGAAAGTTACCTATGTTACGATATTGCCGCGTTGAATGACACAAATGGTGACAGAGAAATACTTGGCGGACTTCAATAATATCATTGTAGATTATTCTGGAGAAGGTCAAATGATTTAGAGAATGAAGTTTTTAACTGCGAAGTTTTGTGGATGACAGATGCGGGTGAGAAGAATTCTCTTGTTCTTTCCCTCTGCAAAGTTAAAGCTCCTCCAACTTCTACACTGTACACAAACCACTAACAACCGACTTGGTGTGATGTGAATATCACACTTGATGTGTTAACGTTGTCGATTAACAATCAGGGAGCAGGGATGGCGTAGTGGTGAGAGTATTCGCCTCCCACCAATGTGGCCCCGGTTCGATTCCCAGATTCGGCGTCATATGTGGGTTGAGTTTGTTGGTTCTATTCTCCGCTCCGAGAGGTTTTTCTCCGGGTCTGACTCCGGTTTTCCCCTCTCCACCAAAACCAATATTTGATTTGATTTCAGTGTCCTCAATTAGTGCTCTAGCGCTAAATTCATTGACACTTAGATGATGATAATAATAATAATAATAATAATAATAATAATGATAATGATGATGATGATGATGATGATGATGATGATAATAATAATAATAATAATAATAATGATGATAATAATACTGATAATGATGATGATGATTATTATTATTAAAGTAAATGAACCGAAAATCTCAATTCACTCCAAAGAAAGGCTAAAGCTCGAAACGTTGGTTCGCAAAACTCTCTTTTGGTGCTTAACTTACATATGATAAAACTAAATTCTCGTGCTTCGTTCCCCATTTGCCTTTTCAGGTGTTTGAATGCCAGAAGAGAGGGAGAAGTGATCCTTATCTGGACAATTAAGCGATATTGTTGTTTCTGATAGTCATATGAAACATTCAGGTAACTTCAACGGGATTTAAACCCATGACCTCTTTGATGCCGGTGCAATGTTGAATTTTTAAGCTGTCTATAAGAAACAATTGCTTAAATCGTCGAGCTCGAGAAAAGTGCGAGGATCACTTCTCCTTTTCCTATTGAGCACGCAGTTAGAATAATTATATACATTTATGCCTGAAGAGATACGAATCGCTAGCAATTAAGCACTTCCGTTCACCCTTTTGTCTATGGGTTTTTATGGACCCTCATGACAGAGCTTTAGGGTTAGGAACAGAGGGCTAATGTTAGAAGTTTAAAATAAACTGTAGCACTAGTAACAACACCCCGGTTGGTTTTTATCTCAATGGTGCTTTACCCTGACTTATCATTAACTCCAAGTTTGAATTCAAAATCACTTTCAATCAACGAAAAACAACCTGTTTCCTCAGTTGGAGCATTAACTATCAGCCCTCAGACCAGAATCAGGCTGCAATTGGTGAAAGGGAACCAACCTCCCTCTATTGTTCCACATTATCAATACTAATTCACAGTTGTGTAATGTGCAAAAGCTACTCATAGAATACTCAGTTTTTGAGCCTCTTACCAGGATCAACTGTCTCCACAAACAGAAACCATTGATTACCTTCAACTATCTGTGCCAACTGCCAAGAAAGAATATAACAATTATTAGGCAAAATTGTTCAAACTACTTGCCAAACAAAAAAACAGAACACTGCCATCAAAGTTAAATTGAAGTAACCGTTCTATCCATGTTTTCCTCCGTGTCTAATAAGCTGGGTCTTGTTGTTCCATTGCTTCTTGGCTGAAGTGGCCATGGTCTGATCTGATTCCCAGGATATCCCTGCATCAACAATCACAAACTATGAATGAATCATCTACACCACTTTGTGAAACGGTACCAACAGGAATATCAAGGATCTGATACTGTGTTTGGACAGATGCGACAACTCATACATCAGCCATTAGCCAGCACTGTATTCCAGGTACAAAACAAAGTACATAATGATTAATGGCAGGGAAAGGGCTGGGAGGGGGGGGGGGGGGGGAAGGGGAAAAAAAAGGGGAAACCCCTTCACAATTTGGAGCAGCAATTGCAAGGTAAAATATTTTTTATATATTTCTGCCAGAGCTTGCAAACTGAACTCTTGACTTTCCTAACAAGAACAGAACCACTCAGTTTGTGCTTGTTAACTTATGGCAGCTTAAAGTAAGGTAGTATACGTGTGGCAATAACAAAACAGTACAATCCGTTGTCTAAATTGCAATCTGGATCCAACAATTTGGATAAACCAATCTTATTATCCCACTTTCTCACAATTTCACAATAATTATGATACAATATGAGCGGCAACTCACTATGGCCTGTCCTTGTATCAAAAACAATTCTAGCCACAGATCTCCAATGTGTCTTGTATCTATCACTTGTACATTGGGGATTGCGTGTGACAGAAAATATTTACGAAAAAATGAGTAACGATTCTCACACTTATCTGGAAAATTTAAGAAATACTGTCTATTATAGATTAGTACTAGTCCCAGAAACCCATAAGGGTTGAAACGTGTAGCGGCCCCTCGTGTGCTGGGAAACAAGGTTCTGAATATTCAATTTGCTAAGTACCATATTTGGAACAACAAGAGCGAGGGGTTTCTAAATGTGGTACTTACCAATGAAACATTCAACCAATCAGTTCGCACCGAATACTTGGAAGCTGTGAATGCGCATTACACGTTTCAACCCTTATGGGTTTCTGCTAGTACTTTGGCAGCCAATGAGTATCTAACCTAGTACTTTGGCCGCAAAAGAGTGGACGTATGAGCAGGGGTAGACCTGTTGTCACTTATATAGAATGATAATCTGATTGGAAAGCGTGGAAGAGCTGAAAACAGCTACATGTATGATGGATAGTGTGACCTGAAGGAGGCATGCTCTTGCTCGGCCATAGCAGAAGTATAGACACCTGAAAATTTCAGGTTGCCCAACGGGATTCAAACCAATGACCTCTGTGATTCCGTTGCAATCCTCTACCAACCGAGCTATGACGCCCCACAGTTGGGAGCACGTCAATTTGTTGGACTCCTTTGTTCCAGTGAAAGGACTAGGTAAACGAAATATATATTTCTGAAGTGCAGGCTATGGCTATAGACAAAAGAGAGAAATGAGCCTCTCACTTTTTTGGACAATGTAAGCAATTGTCTCTTACAGACACCTGAAAAATTCAGGGACTTGAACCCATTACTTCTGCGATGCGGGTGCAATATACTATGCCAACTGAGCTGTGAATCCAAACAGTTGGGGGCAGGTCAATTTCAGATGATATATTACTTATGCAGTATAGCCATGCAAAATGCTTAAAATGCAAAGTACTTTAGCTCTTTTTATGAATTAAAAGATGACAAGATGTCCTCTGTTTACAAAAGCAAGTACAGTTGTAAATGTCATCCTTCTAATCTGCTGGTTGTATATGTTGTGGTTATTTTTCAAACCAGTTCAATTTTGATTTTCCTTTGTTTAATATTCATTATCAAACTCTGAAACAAAGGAAAATCAAAATTGAACTGGTCTAAAAAATGTTGAACCAGGAAAATTATGAACGACAACATACACAATGTCTTCTTTTTACTGTGTTTTCAAATGACAACAAATCACCTTGCCAGCCCCATGGTAAGATACAACATCAATTACTTCCTTACCAAACCCTCTGCCAGGATATCCAGTACTTCATGAAGTTTTTTTGATTTGAGAACTTTAAAACTCCTTAATTAAAAGGAAAGAATAACATAAGTTAAAGTAAGAAAGTGGGAACCAAACTAAATTCTCAACTTAGGTTAAAATTTAAAGCTTGTGAAATTATGATGAATAATTAATGATCATCATAGCAAGACTGTATATCAACACAAAGTTCACATCCACCTTTTAATTTGACAACAGTTCAAAAGAACTAGAATATTTTTGCACATGTTTTAAGAGTGGAACTGATATCTTCAATTTCAAAAAACCATTTCTCTAGAACACTGCCCACTTCCAATCTTATAACTATTAGCACTGAATATTGAAACAAATCATTCACTCAGCAATAACAGGATGTGTAGTGAGACACTTGAAAGTGTAAAGACTATATCATAATGAGAAAGAAAAGTTCTTTCGTGGTGAATAGGAACATTTTGCTGACCACTACAAGAAAAATGGCAAAATCCAAAAAGGAAGGATATTTTTCCTGCCCTCAATCATATTGATCAACATTGGGAAGACTGTTGAACATGAATGTGCTACTCATGAGTTTAAGCTATTGTGACTGAAAGCAACCGAAAAACGAAGTTGTCGGTTGGAGATGTGAATTTTAGAGTTTTAAACGGGGTTGAGAGATGCAAAGAGCAAGTGAACCATTTAGGTCTGTTTAGTAACTTACTTTGGTTTGGTTTTCTCTGTGTCAAAGAGATCAGGTCCTTGGTGTCCTGCAAACTGATCCTCAGTGACAACCTGAAATGTCATGATAACCAAGCTCTAGAAGTGACCTGTTACGCCATTCATTGGTACTACAATCATTTCATCAATCAGTTTTTAATGTAAACCAGATAAGTTTGGGCAACTGGGAATTCTATAGTAAGTGCCAAGTTCAAATGACCAAGTCTAAAGGCGACTTTTGTAATCCTCTTTTCTGAAAGAGTTTGTTGAAACAGAGTGATGCTATATGTGCTTCTGCCAAATGGAAGGCCATTCTTTATTACGTCTGCTTAATATTTAATGGCAGAAAAGTTGAAACATTCCACTTACATCCACAGTCATGTATAAATGTGCCTCCTGTCTCTCTTTTCGCCTCTGTGCTTCGAGCCTCCTGGTAAAAAAGCACACGGATCAATCAAGAGAACAAGTATTACCTAATAAAGGATTCCCAAGGATTGACTTGGAAAGGTTCAAAGTCAGTTACTAACTTTTCCTCCTGCAACCTTTGCACAAGTGTCTCAGGAATAGAACTCTCATCCACATCCTCTAGAATGTCCTCTGAAAAATCACAATTTTATTTCCAACATTAAAGAATAACCTTAATACCCTTTTACAGTATTTCTTAATGATAAGTGATAAAGTTCAACTGGCACAGGGAGGGTTTGAATGGGTGGTAGGGAAAAGCTGGGGTTGATGAATGAATTACCGGTAAGCACCCATTTCAAATAGTGCTGATAAACAGTATTTAAGTCTAAGAACCCATTTTAAAATGGTTAGCTTGGCAAAATGGCCTGGCTGATGTAAAGGAAATTTCTTTGGAATAATCACAAGACTTGGCACAAGACTTGAAACAGTTCCCAATTTGGATCTACTTTCTTGTTGTTTCTTGTGAAGAGTTTTCCACTGCCGTAAACCCATTTCTTTCAAGTTATCATATGTTATTTATATTTTGTTAATTGCTGCGGCTCAGATCAATCATTGTTTCCTGAAAAGCAGAGTTGCTTTCTCTGTTTTTTCTTCAAGAAATGTTTAGCCTTGTTGTAAAAATCATCAACTAAATAACAATTTATTCTGTGAGTCTTTTGTCTTTAGGTAGTTTTTCAATTCCTCTATTTCTCCATAGAAATCAATTTAATTTACGCAGTTGCATTAGTGTGACTCAGCCATTTTATAGCTGTTAAATTTTACCCATGTGGCTCTGGTGTCATAATGTGCATATGTGAATAAATTAAACTTTTGACCGAGAGTGGCCTCGGATGAATAATAAAATGTTAATAAATAAATTATTCTACGAAACTTGGACAAGTTGCTTGCGTGGTCAAGTGGATGTTGACAGCAGATCTAAAGGTAGAGGGTTCAAGTTCAAGTTCAAGCTCTGGTGAGTGTGCAGAAAAGTCTTGTGAAATATGTCTGCAAGTGGAGTTGTGGAGGAGGTAGGTATCAGTGGTATTCAAAGGGGAGGGGCTATCTGGAATATCAGAGCGATAGATATGTGAAGAGAGGGTGGGGAAGGATAAAGGTGCTGGTGAAGATCAGGGAGGGGTAGGAGAAGTAGAATGGAGAAAAGGCATGGATAGAAATACATGGCTTCTTTCATGTATTTCTTTTTGAAAACCCTTATAACTATGCCTCTGTTTTCTAACTACAGCACAGAAAAAGAAAATGGAAAATCCCTTTTTAGACAGTTGATAGAAAAAACCAGTTTAAAAAATGATTTGAAAATTTAAAACCAAAATAAAACAAAACTTGCTAGAATTGCACTGAAACAGCCAGAAATGTGAGAATGATATAAACACATGAGAAATGAAATGATGGTAGAACCAACTGGGATCTCAGAAAAAATCCAAGCCCCAGATGGGATTCGAACCCACGACCCTCCGTGATCTAGTCGGATGCTCTAACCACTGAGCTACTGGAGACTCTATGGCGAGCAAGGGTGAAATGTGGGTATTGACTCGAGCTGCATCACACAGCTACAGAGTCAAATGACTGACAGCATAGCTCATAACTGCATCGCGCAGTCACCTTTAAAGCATATCTGAGATGCGGCCAACCAACCACCCAAGTGAGCAAATGTGACTCTGTAGCTGCGTGATGCAGCTCGAGTCAATACCCACATTTCACCCTTGCTCGCCATAGAGTCTCCAGTAGCTCAGTGGTTAGAGCATCCGACTAGATCACGGAGGGTCGTGGGTTCGAATCCCATCTGGGGCTCGGATTTTTTCCGAGATCCCAGTTGGTTCACAGCCAGAAATGCAATTTAAAAGCATACCATAAATAAGACAAGGAGGCAAGGTAAGAAATTCTGATGTACCGGTAATATTATTTCTATTTTAATGCCCTAAATAATGATTGCTAAATTCCCCATACAAACCCTTATAAAATTTCTGTTACACAACAATTCTCGGTGAGCTTGGGGTACAGTGTACCTGTGATGCAGTGTTCAACTCTTAACGCTTGCCCAATTGCCTGGGGCAAGTGAAATATATCTGTGGGCAAGTAAAACAACTCTAAGACTTGCCCGATCGGGCAATCAGAATTTTTGTTCGACTTATATGTTGCGGAACGATTTGATTTGCAATGAAGAAAGTGACTAGTAATTAATATGAGGTAGTCAATGCAAATATGAAAAAAAAAAAAAAACAAAGTTACATCTCTTTGCTGTCATTTGTTTTTCTATATAAAACATATTGGTGCAATGTACAAACCTCAAAACAGATTGGAAGGAGGAACACGTTCGTAGCCGCCATTATTCACAGCGTGAAAGGAATACATGTTACAATGCAACCCAGTTTTTGTGCAGCCAAATGCGCTACGATACAAGCGCACAAGTAAATACTACCTTTTTTCATGCAATTTCAACCAACTTTGAGATGGCATTCAATCCAAAACCAGCCTAATCACAGAGAGAAATTCAAGGAATCTTCCTTGATCTCTTATAGAAAAGAAAAATCGCTTAAAGATGTGCCTGTCAAAGCAAAACTGTGAAGGCTACTAGAACACCATGGAAACACAGCAAGAGTCACGCCCCTCTGTCAATCCCAATTTACACACACTGAACACAAAATTGACATTTTTACCAGCCTTATTTGAGTTTTAATGAGCAACAGGTATTTAGAAGGTTGGCAACCAAAAAAGTAAAACTGGATGCCCAAAGGGAAAATTAGTAAGAAAGTCAGTGGCGAACACTGGATGACCTCTGCAATGCTGGTGCAATGCTCCACCAACTGAGCGACAATTGCTTCTGAATCAATTGTCTTGTTAAGTGCAAGGATCACTACTACCTTTCAAAATGACACTGTGGCACGGTTCTTTTTTTATCCCATACCGACCAATGCAGATTGAATACTCACTCATTTCACTGTCTCTTATGTACACCAACATATAAGCATTTGTGCAGTGCTTTACTGTGATGTCATCCTGCAACATAATGTTTGTTTGATTAGAGTTGCAAGGTACGAAGGTAACTACTAACACATAATAATTATTCAATTTTTTTGTTAACATATCGAATGACTTTTAAACGGCCAAAATTGAGCCAGTGATCACCCCTTTCTCAAGTGGTGATTTTCACCGGTAGCAGACGCTCAGCAACATCCCTGGTACATTGCTACTGTACATCATTCTTGTAATGCCGGCTGAATTTTGGTCGTCCATCGAAGTGCATGAGAAGATCACAAAGTTTAAGGACGGTGCCTACTTATTCCAAGGTATTTTTGTGCAGTTTACTGACTATGTGGGAAAAGCAGATCTTAACAAGTGTTATTGAAATCCAAAAAGAAAACTGGGGGTAACCACGCATTTTTCGAAGATAATTAATCAACAATATTTGTAAAAAGCTTTAAAATACAAAGCAATGTATGGCGTTCTTTTCCAAATTCAAGCTTAATTATCTCTGAAAATTGTGTGGTTACCCCCAATTTTCTTTTTGGATATCAAGAGCACTTGCTAAGTTCTGCTTTCTCTGCATAGTTTTGAACCACGCAAAAATATCTCTGTATTAATAAGCACCGCCGATAGGAAATCCAAGTATCTCGAGATGCGCAGAACGTATGCACAATAACAATAGTAGGCACTGTCCTTAAAAGCCATTCAATGTGTTAACAAAAAATTGGATACCTGTTAGTATATGGAATTATCACTAGAATTTATCGATACTAGACATGAAATAAAAGCGTTGTTTTAAGTACAGTGTGCTTGTCTTGTCTTTCCCCGTA
>NC_090877.1:29042770-29052770 GCF_036669935.1 Montipora foliosa | reverse complement strand
ATAATAAAGATATGTTTAAAATACCATTTTAGCAAAGGTTTGATAGTTTTAATGTGAATCCCCGTAAAAACAAAGGATTTCTTACTTCTATTCCATGTACTCCTATTCCGGAATACGGTCAATCGAACGCGCCCTAACTAACTCTGTTGACCCTTCCCCCTTCTAAGACTGACTTTACTTTCTCCAAAGAGAGACGATTTGACTTGTCAAAGGGGGGCAGTTCAGCCCGCCGGGATGATGTACGTACACTTAAAAACCCCTTAATTAATGCCAGGAGTGACACTTATACCTGTAGATAGTACTCTGTGTTAAATCAGACGATTTTATTCAGTAATGGGGTATTGTAATGAATCCAAACCAACCACTGCGTCAGTCTATGTGATGGCTGATAGTCACCTGAAAGTTGACTCTGTGAAGAGAACTAGAGTGAACTCCAGCCTTACCTGGGAAACTGATTCTAGGCTTCCAGAAACAATGGAAACAGTGTTTCTGAGTCTTATATGGGTATTGTCAAAATACTCACCACATGTTGGTGATATATCAGCTATGTGTGTCTGTGATGCTAAAACATACCTTTTCAACCTTGTTTCATACCCATTTACCCATTGACTCCTGGGGGTTCCCCATTGATGAGTAAAATTGTCTGTCGTTAGACAGAGTAAAACACTAAGTATGGCCAGTTTAGGCCAGTTTAGGGGTGAATGGGTTAATGGTTTTTCAGTGAGTGATTAATGGAGGCCAGTTCACAGGTGAAAGGAATAAATTTGACGAATTGTAACCACCCTATTTCAGTTCTTATTTCACTTACCACTATGTACAAGAACAGCATGTAATGTGTAATTTCCTAGGTGGTCTTCGGGATCCTGAAGAAACTGATTCAAATTGAGCTTCTCCATAAATTCACATCTGGTGAAACATTTCAAACAATGAAGAGTAAACAAAGACAGCTAAACTAACATTAATCAAACGTTTCTTCCCTGTAACGCCACAAATGAAAGGAGATGGCAGAACAAACCTGTCATTTATTTTAACATTGGTGTCTGTTATGGGATCATACTGAAATCTCATTAACTGAAGATGAAGGACTGGTGGAAACTTGGCAAAAATTACACCTTTCTTTGCTTCCTAACAAAAAAAAGAGAAACTTATCACCTTAGAGAAATATATATCAACACAAGGGTCACTCCTACCCCTCCCAAAAACACGAACATCAAATGGACTTAATTCATCCTCAGGTTACGAATGAATTACAAAAGGTAATAGCATGATCTGTAGTGATATTTTGCATAAATTCCATGAGTGCTATTTCGAAATTGTTATACATAATTTCACGAGCCATTAGGTGAGTGAAATTTGGGACAATTTTGAAATATCACAAGTGGTATTTATCCCAAATATCACAAACAAATCATGCTTTGAGAAGAGAAGAGAAGAGATGAGAAGAGAAGAGAAGAGAAGAGAAGAGAAGAGAAGAGACACAAGACGCCATGTTCTCCAATTTTGCAAAATGTTTACTTTTTATGTCTTCTCTCACGTAATTAGTGGACAACAACCCTTCACATTCTTCAGATGTGATCTGAGAAATCAGCAATGAGAAATTGTCATTGTTACTATTGTTATCATTATTACTAATAATTAGTACAGTAATACTGTATAATTATTACTGTACAATAAATTATTAGACTGCGCTTAAAGGAAATGAATTTCAAATAGTTCATCACGAAAAAGAGAGTTAGTAGCACTGACCTGTAGACCATACTCTCCTGCATCATATTTGTTGTCACCGTCTAAAGTTTCAACAGCAATATACTCTTTGAAAGATTCATAAACTGAAACAACAACAATAGAAATTAGTAAAAACTTCACCAAGAACGTAAAGAAAATAAAAACTATGAAAATACAAATGTTTTAATATTTAACATGCATTTCTGCTGCTTTTATCATGTGTCCTAATTAGACAAATAACGGTCCATTGCATGCTATCATGTGAAGAAACCTTTTGTTTTGTTCTGGATGTCTGCATTTGCAATATCATTAACTTGGTGCATTATCAACAAATGCAATGGAAACAGGGGCTGGAAGGGGGGGGGGGGGGGGTCGAATTATGGGTTCATTTTCCCGACATTCATGAATTCACGTATCACATAGTTGGATGGAGAATTGATCAAGTATACATATGATTATCAGCTTTCTTTGAGATGACTTTACTTGTACACATGACTACAGGAAAGAGATGGTCTTATCAGTTGACCCTGCGATGGGAAGGAAATATAAAGGCGAGGTCAGCTACCAGCCTTGAAGGCCAGTGCTTATCTCCGGTTACTGCAGCATGAAGCGACTAGGAGTATTTCTACTTCCCCCTGCATGGGATGCTAGTCCATCGCAGGGTTATTTGCCGGTACCCATTTATACATCTGGGTGGAGAGAGGCACCGTGAGAGTAAAGTGTCTTGCCCAAGAACACAACACAATGTCTCCACCCAGGACCCGAACCCAGACCACTCGATTTGGAGTAGAGCGCACTAACCATGAGGCCACCGCGCCTGCTTCTGTGATGTTGTGCTTATTCTCTAAATTCCTTTCTCCTTATACAACAACTGCTGAACCACAAAACTATTAAGCACTTGAGGCCCTGATTTTTTTGTGTATCCACATATCCAGAAATCGAATCAGTGTTCCATGAACATTTAACAAAGAAGTTAAGAAATTGCTTTTCTTTTTTTACCATCAAAAATGGTGGGTTGACTTACATGTATACACGGGTAAATACTGTATATTATGTTACATAACAATGGCAGAAGACCTACTGTATGTGTGTAGTTTGAACCATCTTGACAGACAAATTACATGTATTTGTGTAGGGTCGTCTGATGTTCACGACATTATAATGGTAGAAATGTCAATTCACGCACTACTGTACAACTTCAATGTGTACAATCATGCGTCACAGCTAATATATTGTTTAAGAATCACAGCTGTATTCCATTCGGTTTTCCCAATTCACGCTCTGTCTTGGGGTCAATTCTCAGATCACGCAAAACCCCTTCCAGATCCTGATTGCAATACTCACTGTCTTTCTTGCCCTTCACATTGAGCTGAATATCATAAAAGGGTTCCTCTCTGAAAATAAATTGCACATTTAAAATACACTTCTGAAATGTTTCTTTCACCACAACATGTGAGCTGTCATTCAAAATGAAATAATAATTATTTAGTTTAAAAATCGTTTGAATTGAGACATTTTCTAATTTCCTTTGTCATTCCTCCTACATGTAGATGTACATGATTGTACCATTAAGATGAAGAGACACAGGGAATAAAGAATATTTTAACACAATTTAACAACAAGGATGGCAGCAAGAAAGATGGATTGACCCCCCTTTATTGTTAAGAGAAAAACATAAGCAATGGTTCAAATATTGACAGCTTGCATGACATGAAAAGAGGGTAAACATGCTTGTATACAAAAAACATAGTTGAAAGTCTTCTAGTAATCAAACCCTATTTTTATGCAAAACTGGGCAACCATTTCCTCTTCCCTTTCTAATCACGTTTGGTCACAAGCAATTATTTGAGATCACTCAAGTAAACATGGTGATCATGGTGGTGGCAAGAAGCTGTAACTGTTGGTTCATACAAGTTTGTTCATACAACTAACTATATAATTGTAGCTACACAGCTACACCTGTACATGAATTGTAGTAGGATTACCGTTATTCAAAGTTACACATAGTTGTTTGTACCAGACACAACCCCATGTAGATTTTTTAGACAAAAGGGTGACAACCTGCCCTTAAATGTGTACTAAATGTACTTGTAAATGTATAACATAAAATCACAAATTTTGCGTGAACTAACCTTTGTGATACATAGTCCACCTTTGTACATTTAATATAGGACTGTGAAAGAAAAGAGGAAAAAATGGAAAACACTTTAAGTTAATACTTTTTAACGACACCAACAAAAATGAAGCAAATATTGGAAGAGGCAATCCACTAGATCACTACTCTTAGCATACACTTGTACATGGTTGTCTAATTTACAGACAAAAGTCAGCAGAAATACTTAACACATGAGAGGGTTATTTTCTTAAGAAACTGTGGTGCTGCAAAGATGGGGTGTAAAACACATTTATGAGGTTGGTTTATCAAACGAGCTAGTTGATACAGCAGTTTTCAATTGAGTGTCGAAAGTAATTAGTGATTTGCTTTGGTTTTGCATTACTTCACTCATTGCTGGGTGCAAAGTTCTCATGCCACTTTTTCAACCAATCAGAAGTGAAACCAAAACCAATTGTGGCTCGTGCGTGCACATTTTCCCACGCTTTGTGTCAGCTACATGTAATTACTTCAAGTTTTGATTGCTTTACTGTATTGTCTCCATTCTTTTTGATTGGTTAAAGTAATTATTTTGGTCTTGGTTTTATGACACTAGATTGAAACTCGCTCTAATAGTGTAAATTAGTAAACACCCTAAGAAAGACGCGAGAGTTAAAGTTTCGAGTGTTAGCCCCTTGCCAGAGTGAATTGATTCAGCATAAACTAGGCAGACATGTCACTGAAAATGACTTTCATTTAAGATATCAAACTGTCACTGTCATTACAAGATGCAAGTCCAATTCATTAAGCAAACCAGACAGGATTGTCACAAGGTTAAGTAAGACTGCAGCTGTGAAAACAAGTACTAAACTCCTAACCAATGGTGCAAGAGAATGCTGGTTCTTCAGCAGTTAGGTAGTTTCGCAGTTCTATAACACTGCTGGGGCAGTCAGAAAAAAAAAACACTTAAATATTATTAGGATTTTACAAGGCAATTACCCACCAGCATTTTTCCTTCCAATAACCTGGGAATTGTGCCCTACAAAAGTAAGTGAATAAGGTAAATCAAAAATAATTTTTTAAATATTTACTTTCATGTGAATCCCAGCCATTCATTATTCTTTCAACATCACAACCAAAATATCATGGACAAACTTCTGACCATTTAACCACCTCACAACCAATGCATAGGCATACAGTCATGTATGGTTGTGCTTCCATGAGGAAATAACTGATTCTACTCAGTGAACAATATAACTCAATTTTAGAAAAAAAAATGGTTCTTCTAAAAACTCTCACATAACGTCTTCAGAAAAATTGGTAGGACATTAACCCATTCACCCCTAAACCAGCCATACTTAGTATTTTACTCTGCCTAATGCCAGATGATTTTACTCGTCAATGGAGAACCCCCAGGAGTCAATGGGTTAAAAAACCAACACATTGCTCAAAAAGAAAAAGGAATCTGGACCCAGGTGATGTTGCTTGGCCTGCTTCTCAGTACGAGCTGTAATGTGCATTTCAATACAATAATAATTTTATTCACATGGAGAATGCACTATTTGTTATCCAGATCTAACCAATAATGCTTTAAGTCTTTCTCCTAACATGCAAAGGGGAATCTACATGTACAGTGTAACATCAACTGATTATCAGATGTGAAAAAGTACTATAAATTCATAAATAATTATTACTGGACTTATCAGTATGGGAGAGTACGAAACCGGTTGAAAACCTCTAGTCTTTGTAGTTTCCCCCAGAAGTTTATGAAAACATTAAAACTTGTACATAAAAAATCTCTTCACAAAGATTTGATGAACTTACCTCCACACATGTTCCTTTCATTTTGCTCTCCATGTTGTCAAGTAGCTATAAAAAGAAAATTCATTAATTTTGTTGCAAAAATTATAACTTGGTACTAGAAAAGCAAATAATAATTATTTAGTGGTAATGACATTGTAGTTTTCATGTTTTTACATAATGCTGTAACTTATAAAACATCCAATGTGGCTCTTAAGTTCCCATGCATAAACATTCACTTGACCACAGAAAGTTAATTTTATCAGGATGATGAATCCATATTCAACTTTAGGAGACACCGTGTGAGTGTGGACAAGACGGCAATTTTTTTCAATTTTCAATCCAATTCCATCTTCACCATCCTTAGCTATTCACAACAAACAATACCTTTGAGTGTACCGAGGTGCTTTTTGCAGCTAAATGTCATTTGTTTTGGTTTCCAAAAATTCCAAAAAGTTTAGACAATGAAGCAGGCTTAAAAAATAGGCACACAATGCGGTAAAAGAATCCGATCCCACCAACACGTTGGCCAACATGTTGGTCAACTGTCAGCCGACGCTTTGGTCGCTGTTTAATCTTATAACATATAAGATGCGTCGGTGGTGCGTTGGTGGCATGTTGGTGACTCATTTGGGCCTTATTGAACTGTTGAAAACCTAAACGTACCTTTTTCAAACTGAACTAAAATGCCTTCAATGGAAAACTTTAACTTCGATGTGAAAATAAGAAATTTACTTTTGACCGCCATCTTGTATTTCGTGATATTACAACCCAGCTCCCATTACGACAAGTGTTATTAGAACCCAGTTTTCACTCTGGCAAACATGTTACCCGAGACTTCATCTTTATCAGCATTTATATTTACAGGGCTTCTAAGGGCCGATTTACACGATACGATTTTGTCGCGATGCGAAGTCGTTTCACAAACGGCAACAGATCGCCCAGCTGCCTTCGGCACTCCTGCTCGATCCTTTTAACTGAAAGTTTCGGGTCTCCCAGCTTCTCCAGGGTGCTCTGGTATGTCACTTCGTTTACAATAGACCTTTTTACCGATACGGCGGCCATTTTAATTTTTATTGTTTCGAAAAACATTATGGGATGCCCAGGGGGCAAATTAATATGTATTTGCCCCCTGGGAATCCCATAATGGCTATTCGAAACAATAGAAATCAAAATGGCCGCCGTATCGGTAAAAAGGTCTATTCGCAGCTCCGCTATACCCAGGAAGTCTCTAATCGTGCTGCGTGCTGTGCCTGCGAGTCTGTACGCGTTGTTCAGGGTACACTTCTTCTCATTCATTGTAGAGAGCACTACCGCGAATCGTCGATGGATTTCAGTAAGGTCATTGCGGTCGACCTTAGCAGCAGTTTCATGGTTTGTTGCAGCTGGTGGTTCTGAGTTCTGCAAGGTACGCAGCTGCTGCTCCAGGGTCTTAATGAGGTCATCTTTGGCTTTCAACTGCTCTTTGTAGGTGACCATTTCCTGTCCATTTTGCCGGACCAAGTCTGCACATCTCATCGGCATTTGAGCAGTTGCTGAAAGACATCGCTGAACAGTTTCCACTACAGTAAAATTGAAATTACAAACGGCTCCTTTAGGAGCCACCACATATTAAAAAGTCAATGATCAATAAAGAGTTTAAACTTCCCAATCCTTTACAGTGAACGAAAAATAAGCATGTCAGTAGACTTGCAAATTAACTCTCCGCTTTGGTAACCGACCCTTTCCAAAGCATCGAGAAGACCTAGGTACTAGTGTTTCATTTAAAAAATGGCAGCTATTTGCCTATCATGTTTTCGTCATTCCTTATGAAGTTGTTCTTGCTTCCAACTGAAAGAACTAACAAAATTATAAAGAGTAAGTATTTCGACCAACATGTCGGTAGTATTTCGACCAACGTGTCGGTAGTGTGTCCGCCAATGCATCGGTAGTGTGTCAGCCAATGTGTCAGTAGTGTGTCGGCTAACGTGTCGGTAGCGTGTCAGCTGATGTGTCGGTAGTGTGTTGGTGGTGTGTCGACCGACGCATTGGCCGACATGTTGGTGGGATCGGATTCTTAACTTTTACCCACAATGCCTACGTGTGGTAGTGCAATAATTACTCGTTCAGAAATTTGGTCTTCCGTGCTCGCAAGTAACTGGCGCACCAGGCGACAGGGCGACCATTAGGCAGCAGCCTTGGTAGTATTTTTAACCTTTTAAGGCAAAAATCGCTGTGGCTAAAAGTGTTTTCATTAGTCTTTTACAGTGGCAAATCTTACCACTCTACAGAGTTCTTGAACATCATGTTGCATAAAGCTGTCAAGCGTCTCCCATCTAAAATTTAAGCAAACACTTTATTACATGTACAACAAATAACCACGCTTTGTATACAAAATTGTACCATCTTGTTTTTGGTTGCTGTTTGGCAAATTGTAGTCCTTGAAAATACAACCTTTAATCCTTATTTCATAAACCAAAATAAATACATGTTATGGAAATTTAAGATTGAAATTGCCTGATACCAGAAAGTATATACAACATCCCACGTAACAATCCTTCTGGGTCAAATGTAAGAAAACAAGCAATAGTAAAACTTTAAGGGGTGCAGGGCTGGTGCAGTGGTGAGAGCACTTGCTTTCCACCAGTGTGGCCAGGGGGTCAATTAACCCATTCAACGCCATATGTGCGTTGAGTTTGTTGGTTGTCTACTCTGCACCGAGAGGTTGTTCTCCAGGTACTCCAGTTTTTTCCTTTCCTCAAAAACCAACATTTGATTTGATTTGATTTGATTTGATTTGCTCTGATTTCAGTTGATTTGTACTCTCCCCAATTAGTAGAGCAACTGCACTCAGCTAAATAACCTTACTATTATTACTATTACTCATTTCAGAAACAATTTAAAGCCATGTTTAAAAGCTTTTAATGGTTTTAAATATTGATACTAATAAAATACATTTAAGGACAGGGCCTACTTTGCTATTGTGCACACGTTCTACACATACCGTACTTGGGTTTCCTATGGGTGGTTCTTATTAAGAAAGGGATACACAGGGCTCGAAATCGTGACCAATACAGTCGCATTTGCGACTAAATTTTTCCCTATGCGACCAAAATATCCGGCGAAGTCGCAAATTTGCGACTTGTTGTCACCTTTGCTCTTTCGAAACAAAAGGGTTAGCAGTTGCCACTTTGCTGCTACTTTTGCTAAAATAAATAAATGACAACATTCTTTTGTTTCTCGCAGTGAATTTCTCTGAAGATAGCGTAATTGTAGAGTAATTTAGCAGCGATGCAACGTCCATTCCTTCGATCATTCGCCATTTTCAGCCGTTTCTTTACACACATGTATTGCGGGATCGTATTTTTTTGCTAAACTGCTGACAACACATGGCGATTTTTTGCGACTAAAATTTGCAAAATTGAGAGTAAATTTCGTATGTTGTCGTAAAATGCGCCTGCATTTTTTCGTTAATTTTGAACCCTGAATTATATGTATGTATTTTTGCGCGGTTTAAAACTACGCGGAGAAAGAAGAACTTAGCAAGTGCTCTTGGTATCCAAAAAGAAAATTGGGGGTAACCCCACATCATTTTTTCAGAGATAATTAAGCTTCCATTTTGGAAAAAAAAATGCCATATATTGCTTTGTAATTTAAAGTGCCCCTATGACCAAAAAAATCAATTCTTATTTTCCTTTGGATTTAAAAACTATGTTAACTAAACACTAAGAGACCAAAGCTTTAAGTCTTGATTTAAAAAAGATACCTGTTTATTTAACTGGCATTTTCCAATTATTAATGGTCCACCATTAGCAACTCTAAGTTCTTGAGAGAGCTGAATCAAGGAGAAAATGAAGTCAAAGGCTCGCTAGTTTAAAAATGCAATATGTGTGTACACTGCAAAATTAATATGCAGCACAGGAGTTTTGGGCTTTCAGATTTTTAAACTTGCATTTTGCATATATAATAAGCTGCGTTCACACGCTGAAATTTTAAGCTACATGTAGTGAGCCTTCAACGTCACTTTTCCCTGGATCCAACCCTCTGAGGTCCAATGGGTCAGTTTTGAACATGAGTAATGGCCGACTGTGAAATCCAAAACTCTCAAAGTAAACAGCCTTTGGATATAACATCAAAGATCAGAATTTTGCCAGTCAGATGCTAATCAAACACACTTTCAAAATCTGAAAAAAATGAAGTGATTTTTTTTATCACAGGGGCACTTTTGCTTTTCACAAACATTGTTGATTAATTATCTTTGAAAAATGCATGGTTATTTTGGATTTCAATAACAGTTGCTAAGATCTGCTTTTCCTGCACATTAAGTAAACCGTGCAAAAATACCTTTGAACTAGTAGGCACCGTCCTTAACCATTGACCCCTGAGAGTGAGACTTAATAGATT
>NC_090877.1:29020270-29035270 GCF_036669935.1 Montipora foliosa | reverse complement strand
TCCCTCCCCAAAAATAAAGAATGTTAAAATCCTACAACGCCTTGATGTCATGTTTCGCCGCTAACTTGAACCACGTTGGCCGCTATTTGTGAATTCAGTGTATATGTGAGTCGAACTTCAACTTGTCATCTAGAATCACACCTAACAATTTCTCTTTAGATATTAGAATTTGTATATCCAAAAATTCCATTGAAAACTCGAGGGCATGCATGTGAAAACTACAAATAATTATTAGTGCCATCTGCTCTTGTTGATAGCATAGGCTGGGTCATTCATAAAAATAGGCATGCATTGTATACATGTGGTTAAGTGCAGTAGGCTGGTATTGTGTAGTAATTATTTTTGCAAAATTAATTTTCTTCTCCTGTTTATTGTGTTATCTCATTTTGGTGTTGTTTTTGCATTCCAATTACAAACAGTTTGATGTCTTCACTTAAAAATGTCCTATGGGATAGGGTGGGTACCTGGATGGGAGACTATTGGGAAATCTTCCTAACAAAGGTATCTTATCTTTTTTTCACACAATTTCTTTTTCATTTGCTTATTAAATTTGTTTCTGTCATCTGTTTTTGATGAATGGCAATGGAGTCCCAAAACAGTGCTGTTGCTAAGCGAGTATTGACTCACAAAGCCTGTGAGCCCCGAAAAAGTGCGGTTTCTGTGTGGGTATTGACTCACAAAGTTCACATGCTCTAGGACTGATTGCCACTTCATTTTTTTTTCTTTTACAATTGACATTAGAATTTAAATAACCAATTATGCAAAATTTGATGCAAGTTTCCACCAAAGTTAAGCCCATTCTGGTGGAGTTTGTACTTGGATGGGAGACCACCGCAAAATCCCTGTTTAAATTCCTTTTCTTTTCACTTGATACCTTTTTTGTATTTGGTTGTTAAAGGCTTTTTTTGAATCTTATTTTATTCCTGGGAGGAATAGCGATGGAATCTTCAAAGGGTGCAGTTAGGCTAAATGGGTGTTGACTCACAAAGCCCACAAGCACTCTAGGCAAGAACATATTAATGGCATTGTTGAGGTGGACCATTGCTCTTGCAAAGTAAAAGACAAAAAAGACAAGTGGGGAGCAAACAGAATAACTGTATGATGGACATCAATTGTTGACAGTCAAAAAAATAGTGCATCAGTTTCATAATTCATGCACACGCTGCAGGCCTACAATCTTACACTCACTCACTCAGACAGCCGTGATCTGGGGTGGATCCAGGTTTTGACGAAGGGGGGTTCGGATAAATGCCCGCTGATGGCGGTAGCCCCTAGGGGACCTAAAAAATTTTTTAATTTTAGGGCCTCTGAAATGCGATTTCCAGCGTTTTCAGGGGCAATTTGAAGTGGTTTAATAGGTCAAAAGACTCATTATCTTCGCTGGTCTCTGATCTAGGAAAGAAAATTATGATATTTCAGTTTTAAATCGATTGGTGAAACAACTCTCGAGAAATCAGCACTGTCTGCTTGCTAGAATTAAGTGTACTCGTGTAATAGACTAATCGATTAATGCTTACCTTGCTGATGACGGTCCAAAAAACCGGTGAATTTGTGGTTGCTTTGTCCTCTTCGACATATTAAATCGTGAGTTGACGTTGAGGAACATTGAAGTAAATTTTCTCTTTAAAATACTCCCGGCGCAATCTTTGACTCACTGAGAGAACGATCCACAACTCTGATTTCCAAAGAACGGTGTGGCTTTACGCAATGCCGGAATTGGAACGATTGGCAGATTTGGCATAAACTGTCAGTTTTGGCGGGATGTGTAAGCGTTAATAAGCAGTAATTTTATAGCTCAAGTGGACGTTCTAGAGGCCATTTTCGACTAGGCACAAATTTGTCTTGTTTTTATTGCTGTTTTCGCATACAAAGACACAAAGAAATATCACTTTCAAAAGATATATTTATTAGCTGAGTTGGCTCACTATTTTTTTAACCACACGTTTGATATACGTTTTTACGTTCAGTTTAGGGGGTTCGACCGAACCACCCGAACCACCCCTAGATCCGCCCCAGGTGATGACAATAAGGGTACTGCACTTACAGTGCACTACCCACAAAAATGTTCAAAATCAAAACCAATGTAGTGCGGAGGTAAACAAAGAAAGTTAATTTTGTTATATGAAAGTTGATACAATGCAAATACCTGTGCTGAAGCTCATAGAATGTTCTTTGCAAGGCAAATGCTACACTCCTATTTGGGTCATCATTTTCTGTAGGCATCTGGTACACAGCCTATAAGTAGTCCATGAGGTAAATAAGCAAACAAAAAACATACATGTACATTGGACAGTTATGGTGGTTATCAGTTGTCTTCTTCCCCAATTGTCTTCTTCTTCACAATTATTGTGAAAAAACTTTATTTGACGCAAGTTGGTGCCCTTGCTTACAAAAGCACTCACATGTAACTGTACATGAACATGTACTAGCATTCTACTTACCATGGAAGTGTTGGAACAAAAAAACCTAAAAAAATTATTACTGTCCACATCAGGGTGCAGATCACCCTGCTCGCAGAGCCTTTCTTTTGCTTGCTCGATTTTGGCGTTCTCGAGAAAGACTCTGCATGAATCGAGTAAGATCTTTATTGAGTATGCGCTCCATGTTGCCAGGATGCAGTCTCGAACCCAAGCATAATATGCCAGATCTCGCCACCATCTTGGTTTTTCACGGTACAGCGGGCTCAATTATAACCATCGGTTTTGTCACTAAATTGACGCTCGCACTGGAAAAACCGGTTTGACGAGAGAAAACAAGATTGACTAGTCCAGAAGTTCGGGCTGTGGCGGCTTCAAAGAGTTGATGCGATTCGGGCAGAGCCTACTTTTCTCCTCCTCATGCAGTAAAGAAAAGGACAAAAGGAGGCTCTGCTCGCAGGGTGGGTGCAGATAAGTTATGGGGCCACAATGTTATTGGGAATCTAAAGATTTTTAGAGTACTCTGGTACCTATTAAAATCAGTGGATCTCAACAAATGTTTCATAGTTTTTCTTATGATCTTCTTCATTTACATGTATCAGGTTTTTACATAAGCCCTGTCTTGATCCTGGAACACTCATTCATGGTCAATCTTAGTGAAGGTTCAAAATACGACTAGGGAGCAACATGGCTTATTTAACAAAAAGATTAACAAAAAATTAATGATCAAACCAAGACAAATTTTGGAAAACATGAGTGATGGTCCTGGTGTTCAACCTGATTCTTTAGAGAGGAGAGGAAAAATGGCTCAGATTCATTATAGGAAAAACACTCACCTTCCTCAGTTTATTTGTAAAGTACAGTGTTTGTAACAAGGAGTTCATGTAACAAGTAGCTCCTTGATTCTTCAGTCCCACAAATCCAGTGTGCTTTTTGGAATCCCACCTACATGGATAAAATTCAAACTTGACGTTCACATTTTTTATATATTTGTATGTCTTACATTATGTACACAGCTACCACACAAGGGTTTAAGGTGGCTTAATACAGTTTTCTGAAGAAAAAATGTAATTTTACCTAACAAATAAATGCAAACCAGGGGAAAATGCTAAATATAGTGACCAGGCTCCCAGACGGGGGACTGGAAACTAGACACTTAAAAGGCCTTTTTCTCAAAACCTAGCAATACGACCAGGGTTAAAACAATATGAAGATGAAACCATGAACAGTTTTTTAAAAAGATCTATCAGACAGTTTTTCAGTTAGTATCAAAATGGACGAAAATCAACCTTTTTGCCATTTGCGAAAAACCTGTATGACAGATTTAACTGTTTATTTCTATACATGACTATTTTTCTCGCTACAGAAATCCTGAAATTCTGAGGAGGGGTCCTACAGCTAGTTTTTGAGAAAAAAGCCTTTGAAATGTCTAGTTTCCAGTCCCCACTCTAGGAGCTCGGTCACTACATTTAGCATTTGAGTTCCCGAGTTGCATTTGTTTGTTAGGTAAAATTATATTCTACATCAATTGCAGTGTCTAACACTTCAGAAGAGACATCCTGTTGCTTTAATTTCACAGATTTTAAAATCTTGATCTTTTTCTTCAGAAAACTGTAGTGAGCCACCTTAAACAAAAGCCTTACATTTTACACATCTTTTAAAAAGGATTTTGAGCTTCCACCATTACAGTTCCAATTTTCCCACCAGCACTGACTGTAATACTGTACTCTTTCAGTTATGATAACAGCACTTCGGCATTATGAATGTATTATAAAAAGTACCCACAGTTTGTGACATCTTTAAAACTCTCTTTACATTGCATGTCCCACAATCTCTTCAAGCCCTAGAAATTAATTTAATCACATACTTACGCAACACCATGTGGTGCTTCTGCTGCTACCTGCACTTCCAAGATAATTGTGTCATCTTTAATAAAACCCTTGTTTGCATCAAGGGCATCCTGAATTGATCAAAAACAAAAAGAAAATGTAATGTGACCATAATTCCATTGTAATTTACAAGTGGGTAGCTGGGTACATACTCTGTGGTGAGTTGAGGTTAACTTATTAGCATATAAATTTTACTTTCCTTTTTGTCTCATTGTTGAGACATTTGACTGGCATTTCTTTAACTTTTTATTTTAATATATTAACTTGTTCAGCATTCTTCCTGAGATGCGGACTGACAGTACTATTGAAACATGCAGTAGAATATCTTTCATACTCCAGTATGATTCATGATGTATCTTGAGTGGGGTTTGAGTCAAACCTACCGTATTTACCCGTGTATAGGTCGACCTTTTATGGCCTCAAAAGAAGCTCCAAAAATCGCCCTCGACTTATACACGGGTCAAACATTTTGAGCCAAGTTCCAGCTAATTTATTCAAAATTAACATAATAATGTTAACGTTGTCTTGGGCATAACGAAGGCAGTGGACAAAAGCCGACGTAAAAGACTTCAAAATGAATGACAAAAGACTTCAAAGCGAATGTACTAAGCAATTCCAGTTGAAATGAAAAAGGATTTGTCCAACTCTAAATGTTGAAGATACTCACGAGCACAAATATGAAATAGACACTGGAAATTTTCGTTTTCCAAAGGCGGAAAGCTCTAAAAGTCATTTCTGTTTCTTCGAATAAAACACGATCGTTCAACGGCTTAGTAACCTGGCGCAATACCTCGTGTTTGCGTGCAAGCATCGTCACTCGTGTTGCGTGAAAATGCGCTGGTTGGTAATGAATGTTTTTTATTCTTTATACACACCTGGCAGATTTAAATGCTTTTGCAAACTTCGTATTGTTTGGTTTATGAGTTTTGTTTTGTTTGTCATTTGAGAAATTATAAATCAAGGACCAATAAAACCTTGCACATTTTCGCATTGTTCGAAAGTTATTTTCAAAGATTGACTCCTGCTTCTGTGATGTTGCATTGTACTTATCCTCTAAAGCCCTTTATCCTTGAACACGGAAACAGGTGAGTTGGAGGTTTACATGTTCGATTTTCTGAGAACTTTTTCGAAACTCAAGGACAAAATGCCCGCATATACAACAGCTGTTGAACAACAAAACTATTAAGCGCTTGAGGCCCTAATTTTTTTGTGTATCCACATTTCCAGAAATCGAAGAATACAAGATTAGTGTCCCATGAACATTTAACAAAGAAATTAAGAAATTGCGTTTTTTGCCATCAAAAATGGGGGGTCGACTTATACATGGGATCGACTTATACACGGGTAAATACGGTATTTGCAGTCTTTAGGAGTTGGTATTAGTTGAAAGCTTCAATCAAGTGATGTGCCACCAACAACCCTGGAAATACACACCTCATGCCCACTGTTGAAAAAAAGTCAGTATCATGAGATAATCATTATTACATCCATTGATGTGCTTTTTCACACCTTGCAAACTGAGGAGAATGACGTATGTAAGTGACCTACAAAAATGACAAATTTGTGGGTGAATTTTTACTTCTTAATATAAATTCTCAAGTCTAAAAGAAGCCATCAATACTGAGCCACAGTGACCAATGAAGATGGTACATGTATACAGGTATTTTTGAGAGTTCAATACCAGAATCTAAAGTTGAAGTAAAGTGACTTACATTCCATGCAACAAAATGACTAAATCCCCAGTCATTTTCCTTTGCAAAAAACAGATGAGAAATTTCTGCAGAGAAAGGAGTAATAAAATTACTGCATATGTCAACAGACACTTTTCTTACTTACATGTAACTCTGCACCACAGTTGCAAATGTTTAAATTGGCTTTTGAATAAGTGACTGTGCACAACCATAACTAATTTATCAAAGCTGCATGTGTCAACTAATAAGCAAATTTGGCAAGGCTTGCTACTATATAAAAAAGAAAAAAAAAAGTGTAACAATGACAGTGATGATGGTGAAGAGGATAATGTCCAATGTGATCATACTGTTGATTTAGAAGCTACAAGTACATGACCTGACATTGCTACGGTAACCAACAGGAGCAAAAGTGAAACACTGATGACACAGCTGTGCAGATACCAGGAGATAACAGAATTTATAAGAAAGAACATATACATAACAAAGTTGAAAACCAACTGGAGCTTAAAAGTGGAATTGCCAATACATGGCAAATGAGTAGATGCTGGAGTTAAATTTGTACAGGTATACTGTAGTTGGATCATTGGGAAGTGTAGTAAAGAACTTAATTAAATAGTGTAAGTGGTTAGAACAATCTGACATCAAAATCAGCACTTCATTACCGGTACTCTAAAACAACCACATACATGTAGTTTAGAACAACAAGGATTTTGAGGTAAGCAAGTAAGATCACCCAGTGCACAGAGAAAAAAGTATAATGATAATTAATGATAATAATAATTAGTATATAGTCACTCAGTGATCTTGGTGTTTCAAGCAATCTGATTGGTTCGCTATCTCGGAGTTATTGAGCATTATTCACTCCCTTTGGAGTGAATAATGCTTGATCCAAACAAAACAAAATGGCCGGCGTAAACTCACCAGCATTTATGAATCGGAAATATTGAGAATACAAAATGATGCTGTGCTACAGAAGACAAAGAAGGGCCTTTTGCAAACCCGTGTTTGACTTCGTTTTTCCAGATAATTATTGCTGAAAATTAAACAATCTTCACGCCAAAAATTTGTTTCACTCGGAGTAATTCTCTCTTGTAGGGCTGGTCGCCCACCAAAACGAATTTCTTACTGAAATCAAGGAAATAAAAATGTTTATAAGAAAGTTCCACATGGTTGCAAGTAAACAAGACAGGTCATTTTACAACAAACTAACGCTCACCTCAATTAGAGCCACCATTTCATGTGGATCATTTACCAACTGCACTTTCAATTTCCATTTCAAATGAACCTCAAAAACTTTGATCGAACGGTGAAAATGTTTTAACAAGCAGACTTTCGATTTAGATTGCAGATTTAAACGGTGCTAAATGACCATTTTGCTGTTTGTGACGAGGATTTTAACAAAGGTTATTTAGATTTGCCATGTTTGAAGCTTCTGTAAACACTTTCGCGCATGCTTTGTGCCGCTTGCATGTTTTCCACGCATGAATTGAGATGCCAATTAAATCGACTTTGGATGGTTTTTTCTGCAATTGTTGTTGAGATCACTGTGTGAGTATATACTAAAACCATTATTCTTTTCAATCTCGGTCAAAAGTGGCAGAATATTTACCTCTCCGCTTTGCAGCTCGGTAAATATTCTACCACTATTCACCTCAATTTCAAAGAATAATATTGTTAATTATTAACCTGCAGACCAGTTTGGCAGCTGACCTAATCCCCAAGGAGTTTGCACTGCTTGATAGATGGAGCATCTGAGTGGTGTTAAAGAGGTCATAGGTTCAAATCCTCCCTGGAAGTTTCAGTTGTGCCCTTACCATATTACTAAGAAACTAGCATATCATCTCTCGCAAGAGTAAATCCCACTATTTACCACCTAAAATAATCTAACACTTTGCCAGCACCATCCAAAACACAACAGAATTATTTATCATATACTCACTTCTCGTGAAGTCCTCACCACCTTCCTGCTGATGTACAAGAGTCAACCTTGCTGAGGCCTGACAAGACCATGATCTACCACAAGCGAATACGAAATAATTAGTAAAGTATAATAATTATGTGTAATAATACCGGTATCTAAAACATTTGAAATTTTTCTACCAAGAAGAACCTTGACAAGGTCAAGCAACCTCATGAGGAAACCAAACTAATTATCTCTGAAATATCATAAACTTCCAATAATAATATATAATTATTTGAAAGCCAATCCAGCAGGTCCAATTTTGGGTTGCAAGCTTTTGGAACTGTATTCTTTCATTGCTATACCGGTTAGGAATTTACAGTACAAAATACTCATACCAGATTAACTTTTCTAAAAGTTACGACCAGTATACAGAATACATCCAAGAAGAATGTGCTTTCAGAGTACCTCAGATGTCCCCTTGTTGCAAAAAACAACCCTTGAATAAAATGTCCATGTACATACAACATCATGTCGCATACTCTTATTAAATTAAACAAGGTAAAGCAAACATACAGCGTTTCTGTCTCTGGATTACACTGCAGAAAGAATCCCAGACTCTTGACTTTCTCATGATTGGAATATCTTGGCATGCACATAATACGCCTATAACCAACAGATTCTGATTAGATAACATTTCAGATGTAAATTAAACCTTTTACTGCATTAAACGCTACACTTCTTTTACATGAGCTGCATTTCTCCTGCATGATCCATTCTGATTGGCTAACAGAAATGCAGTTTTCAGGTATCACAGTGCAGAAAAGAGAAAGGTAATTCACTGCAAAAAGAGGCAACAAACCAAGTATGTATTCTGATTGCTCAATGATCAAAGAAAGTCTCAGGTGGCCAATCCAATGCGAACCCCCGATGGTGCAATTTTTGCGCTATTATGATATGCATGCATTTCTTCTAATTAATTATGACAATCTCACCTTGAAAATTTTTCATGTATATTGTTAATAAGCAATCACAAATTTTTGTGCAATTTGGGATAAATAAGCACTTTTTCAAAGACTACAAATTTCACTTGCTTGTTCCTATTTCAAAAAATAATCCTGCTTATTTAATCCAAATTGCACTCAAAATCATTACCTCTACAAATTCAAAACATCACAGAGATAAAGAAATAATAACTATTAACACTAATCAGAAACCCATAGGGCTTGAAACGTGTAACGGCCCCTTGTGTGCTGGGAAGCAAGCTTCTGAATATTCAATTTGCTAAGTACCATATTTGGAACAACAAGAGCAAGGGGTTTCCAAATATGGTACTTAGCAATGAAACATTCAACCAATCAGTTCGCACTGAATATTTGGAAGCTGTAAACGCATTTTACACGTTTCAACCCTTATGGATTTCTGCACTAATTTAATTGATAAATAAATTATTAATGAACTTTATAAGAAGAAGCTCTTTCCTTTGAGGCACTGCATCCAAACCACTTAACTATAACAAGTGATTTGTGAGCACTGTACCTAGTACGCTATACGTCTCGAGACTAATACAAAGTACAATTTTTCCTCACCATGGTAAATTTCTGACGTATATGGGGTCACTCAAGGTTGTTTTTTCAAGTTTACTGAAATTGTGCACTGTGAATCGAATGATTCCTTCCGGTCTTGCCGTGTCTTCTTCCATAATAACATCCTGAGGCTCACTGGGAGAAGAAACTCCATTTGGCACGGCGGAACCATCAACGGTATCTAGCCGGAAAACGTGAACCAAACTGTTTCATCCAGCTTTTACTAAATTTTTTGCAAGCTAATGATATGAAACCAATAAGTAAAACACGTCATAGTAACTCATAAGGGGATACCTTCTTTCGTGTCCATTTCCTCTTGATCACTTTCATTTTCCACCGTATTCATACTTTCTTCTTCGATTTTGGAGTTTAAATTTTTGGGACGAGTTTTTGCGGAGCGAGTCCCAGTTACAACCTTAATATGTTTACTGGCTATGCGGCCAATTGCGCCCCACAATCCCTTACCGGGAAACACGGCGACCAGTGTCTAGTACATACGAGGTTTAAAAATAAAAAAAGGCGAGCGATAGATCGCAAAATGCGAACAAATTACAAAGTTTAGCTTGTCTGCCAGTTCACACTAATATCGTCCTCCATTGTGACATTGGGCTTCGGCATCTCGCATGGAAGTGTGGGTACCAGGCGTGCGCAGTTGCTCCATTCTCCCTATTCCACCTCCTTGAAACTCTCGACCAAAAACTGGGTACTCCGTGAATTTTTTAGCACGTTATGGTGCGCCGATCAAATCCCCCCCGGGCAATCCCTCGGCATTTTACTATCTTCTGTGCCCGGGGAGTAGGGAATTTGACCTTTGCTGCGTGGGGTGGGGAAAATTGAACCGGAAGTGTCAGGTTTCAAATGATTTTCTTTTCGGGAGCCGCAGTCGCTAAAAGCCCTAAAATACGAGTTTAATGGAAGAGATGTAGCATTTGTGAAGGATTGGCTTACAAAAAAGGTCGTTATTAAAGACAGGAGGAGCCGACGACGATTGTTCTCTAGTACGGCATTTGACCACCATTTTGGCCCGAGGGGGCGGGAATTTGAACGATCCAATCTTCAAAAGTTCGAATGTCCTGGCTTTGCCCGGGGGAGGGGGGGATGTTGAAGTTTGGAGTTGATTGGCGCATTAGATCAGTGGCTTGATCTGATCGGCGTAATTACAAGTTGAGAAGCTAAATATTTTGAGCAAGAGCCGATACAACGTAGATTTGATTTTGGTGGTGTCCTATATTTCGGCTGGCCAAACCAGCTTTCTTCAGGTACAATGAGAGGTTACTTTGGATTTCTTCTAAGTGCATATATAGAGTAAATGAATGTTGACGTAATACTGGAAAAATGTGATAAAATATGGTAATTACAACAAATTTGAATTCAAATACTGAAGAGTAACGGAAAAATATTGGAAGTGACTGTAAATAATAATACTGAAATACGTTTCTTAGCGGATATTAAGACCGTTGGGATCAATTGACCTCTTTAGCTTGTACGTTTTGTTTTCCCATTTCAGACCACGTGATCTTCCCAAGGGAATTTTCCTTTTGTTTTTTTATAAGTTATGCATACGTATGCACGTGCATAAGACGGCATTTGAAAGAAACTGTCCCCTAGAGTAACATCACGTGGTCTGAAATGAGAAAACAAAACATACAAGCCAAAGAGGTCAATTGTCCTTCCTTTTGAAATTAAACCTTCAAATCCACAGCACCAAAATGGCCCCCTCTTTTGCTAATCTTTTCCTTGGGCATTTCGAAAAAAATGCTATAAGGAACGTCCCATTTCAACCCCATACTTGGTTGAAATACATCGATGACATTTTTATGATCTGGATTGAAAGTCCCGTGAAGCTAAAAATTTTCATCAACTATCTCAACAGCATTCACCCTACCATAAAATTCACCAGCTCACACTCCCCCACCAATGTTCCTTTCCTTGACGTAAACGTCTCAGTAACTAGTGACGCAAGGGTAGTATCGAAAACGAAGACCCCGCAATCGAAGACCGAAGACAGAAGACCTCGAAAACGAAGACCCACCCAAAAAAAACGTATAATTAAGGTTGGTTCAAATGTTATTTTTAAAGAGTTAGTCCCAAGCAAATCTAAGCAGTCTCATTGCCTCACCTTTAATGAAGCCAACAAAAATTGTCATCCAAAGTAAACGTCAGAAATTTATGGTTCTATTCTCTGGAGTAAAATATTTTGATAAGAATTTCTGTGGCTTATCCCATTCCTAAATTGCTGAAATTGGTTCATTGCTTACAGTAAGTAGAACAATACGGATAGCAGTGTTTTGAGTTTATTTGTTCACCCCATCTCCAACCTTCAGATTAATTTAGCAGGTGAGTCCAGATGGCTATCCGATGGGGGACTAGACCCTCGGTGAGGGTACACTGGGTTGCCTGTGGTACGTGCACCGTTCCAAACAATTTTTTTCAAGGTCATTAAGAAGTCATACCAGAAGAGGCCCTTTGGCTCACAGGTCGTCACACGTTCGTACGACGAAACAGATCTGTCCTTGCGTAATATGTAGCTCTAACAGTGCACGATATTGTTTTGGTATCGTCTATCATTGTAGTGAAGGGGTAGTTTCTAAAGAAACTGTGGTGCTGCGTCGGTGGGGAAGTAGTATACAAAAATTTGGATTTATCAACGGAGTTGATAATGTAAATTGGCCACCGTACAGAGATTCTAAAAGCTGACGTTTCGAGCGTTAGCCCTTCGTCAGAGCGAATGGATTCGCTATCATTGTAGTGTCATGGTAGAAGTCTTGGGTAAATAGTCTGAGAAGACATGTAGTTACTAGCAAAGTACTGAACCCAGAAAGATTGAAGAAAATAAATGGGAAGTGAGAAACATTGGCTTCTGGGCTGACATTAGTGTTGATAAACTTCTTTGCACCACAAGTTTAAGCGTGCCCGCTGAGCATCTGACAGCTTTGTAATGCCGAAGTTCACTGAAGTTATTCCCTGTTTGGCGGGGTTAGTGTTTGGATGGGAGACCAAAACAATATACCCCTCCTAGAACAGAAGCATCGGACCGAAAATACTATTAACGCTAACAAATGCGAACTCAGCAAGGTACAGATCTTGTTAGCTTGCTTTATGCAAAAACAAATATTGATGCAAAAGTAAATAACTATTGATACACAGTTTTTAGAAAGAGCAGAAGGAAGTCTCCAGGACGGTCGATCGAGAATAACATATTTACGACATGAAAACAACATTAATTTTGAACCGTGAATATAGAATATAAAAAGTTATGATCAGCGACAAACATTTTGGGAGATTTGGCCGGAATTCAGCGGGCGCCGTGATTAAGTTACCGCGGCATGTTTACTCGCCAAACAGTGAAGCATCTGTGTCAAATGATGGCAAGATACCGGGTTTTTGTAAGTTTCTTTTTCTGTCAAGTGTTATAAAGTTTGACAATGAAATGAGCGAAGTCAAAACAAAGATCACAATCGCCCAACTCTTGTTTATGCAAAGTCAAAATTTAAGCTCCAAGACGCGTTCGACGTTATTCATCACCAGGTAATTTCATCATTTTGGAAATGGCAGCTACTTTATTATTCATCTGCGTCACAATTTTTCACTGATTTTGGGGCTCATTTTGTTGAAACTCAAGCACGCTTCCAACAGGCCTGTGAACCCTTCCTGCTTACAGAGCAATACTAAAAAACTTCTCCCATATCACATTTCAACCTTAAGCTCGAAAATTCAATACACAACATGATATTATAATTCACAAAGGCAGAAAATACCACAGAATCCTTTTCCAGCGAAAAATTTATTGAAACAAACAACATATTTGCTCTTAGGGGCGAAAACCTCTTCCTATTTCATTGCGTGCGTGAAGACAAGAAACTCAATCGTGTCAAATTACCATGTACTTCAGGTAAATACAGCTCACTTGATCTCGTCTCGACGGGCGATAGATTGTTGTCGAAATCCAGTACTCGTCGCTTTTGAGATTCCTGTCTAGTTTATCCAACTGACTTTCCATTATTGAGCTCCATAAGGGTATATTTTGTTTAAGGATCCACTAAAACGCCATTCGCGTTAGATGACTTTCGACGCCATTGCAGGCTAAGTTAATGATTCTACTGTGTCCACCAGAGAAATCTACGCATTTCCCACTACCCTATCGATCCTAAGAAAATACGCGCAGAAGGCTCTATGCACAAAGCCACCACTTAGCAGGAGAGTGACAGGCAAGACTTTTACCAACACGGAAAAAAAAAAACAAACTAAAAAAAAGGAAAAAAAAAAAAACAAAAAAAAAACAAACAAACAAAACGCAGACCTCGACTGGGTTTGCCATAGGCAACCCAGTAAAAAACCCACGAAATTAAACACAGATTCCGACTGGGTTTGCAACCCAGTAAAAATGTTGCAGTGCCAGGCGCGATTACTTTATGAAGCGAACCGAAGAGCCCTTGGAACTATTTTTTTTTTCAGTTTGTATCATCGCCGATCGTCTAATTTCTAGCTATCAAACAGAATCAGTCAGAGCCTAAGTTGAATTTGCTGCTCCCTTGGTCCCGCAGTCGAAGAATACTTAAAGAAAGACGAGTTAAACGACTGCTCCCGCAGACCCGAAGTGGACGAGTAATGAATAGGAAGGGCAGTTCATGGCATGCTTTGTATAAACTCTCTCCCACTCCCGAGCAAGTTACAAGGAGCAAACAACCCGAATCAAGCAGACATGTGGCGGTGGCCCAAATGGCTTCGACATTTTGAGAGCTATAGGATCGCTTCTGATCTTTAAAACAAATCAAACCAGGAACAGGTTGGAACATTTCTCTATGCAATGCGGGATTGTGCAGATGACATCGTCAAAACGCTAAGCATAAACGAAACACCCGCTTCCTTCGACGAAGTCAAAACTGCCCTCAATGGTTATTTTACAGCCCGCAGCAATGTTATCGTCGAACAAGCACGGTTCAATCGACGAATACAAAACTCCGGTAAATCCGTGGACACCTTTATTCAAGACTTATACCGCCTTGCCGAAAATTGTGAGTACGGAACCCTGAAGGATGAACTTATAAGAGACAGAATTACAGCTGGACTCGGAGTCCTCGATGATACACTATCTGACCACCTGCAAGCTAAATCTGACCTCACTCTTGCGGATGCTGCCCGCATGAGCCGACAAGCCGAAGCAAGACAACAAAATCGAACGATCGTCCATGGGGTAGAAACTCAAAACAAAGTTGATTACGTCAGTCAGCCGCGCTCTCACAACAAACAACAGGCAACACACAACCAACCTGCACGTAAACGAAAGGAGGGATTCATAAAAGAGCCCTCTAAGAATGGCCGTCCCTGTTTTTGGTGTGGACGTCAGAACCACGACAGGAAGTATTGCCCTGCTAGAGACACTATTTGTAGTAACTGCAACAAAAAGGGACATTTTCAGTCCGTCTGTCTCAGCAAGAAACCTTATCCGAGAAAGGTACATGCAATAGAAGAAGAAGAGGAGAGAGACATACACTTCCTCGGTGAGATCGGCTGTGA
>NC_090877.1:29012770-29015270 GCF_036669935.1 Montipora foliosa | reverse complement strand
CATAGCTTTCTCTTTTGAGGGGTGGAGAAGGGGGGATGTAGGATTAGGCATTGCATGCTGGGACTAAGAGGTCGGCCATCTTGAACAAACCTCGTGCTAGCTTGTGTTTACTGCTTTCTTCTTCACCTGATACTACAGGACTGTCTTTACTTTATACCTCGCCACTTAAAGATATTGTCAGACGATACAAGTGTTTTCATTTTTATGTCGATGACACCCAGTTGTATCAGTCTTTCAATTCCTTAAGGTGGAATGATCAGGTAAGCTCTGCTCAGGTCGTAGCTTGTGTTCTGGAGTCATCGACGGTTGGATGACTCGGAACAAACTTAAGTTAAATAATAGGTAATCGTTAAATAGAGACAAGACTGAATTGCTTGCCACTAGTTCCAGACACCAACTCAGTCCTACTAGTTGGCGATTATTATGTGTTCGTTCGTCCAACACGGATGGCAATATAGGGATAGTTTTTTTATCAAAGTTTATTCCTAGATAAGCATGTTAGCTCAGTCTGTTGATCTGTCTTATTTCATCAACGGAATATTGCTAAGATTAGGGAGAATCTAACTGTAGAGAACAAAAAAGCTCTTGTTCATGCCGTCCTTTCGCGGCACGAAATTTTTGTTATTTTCATGTCGCAAATTTTGTTGCTGATGGCAATTTTTTTTATTCTCGATCGATACTTCCTAAAAACTTCCTTCTGCTCTTCCTAAAAACTGTGTATCAACATATATTTACTCTTGCATCGATAATTGTTTTGCATAAAGGAGGCTAGCAAAATCTTTACCTTGCTTTGTTCGCATTTTTGAGCGTTAAAATGTCATTTTCGGTGCTGTTTCTAATAGACCTTATTCACGATGGCCGCCATGTTGGATTTGCTCTTATCATCCAAATTAGCTACACACTTCTGAGGGGGCAAACCACACAACTTCGAGAGGTTATAACGAATATCTTAGCCACACAGAATGATGATTTGTTTCACGTTCATTGAATGTTTATCGCCTAAGTAATAAAATAGAATGATTTCACAAGTTACTTCGACGTTTTTTAGTGAAAAATGATCAGCTAACGAAGTAGAAAGTCAAGCTGTCAAAGGCAATCCAAAGATATAAAATTATTATAAAAGGTACTTAATTCAAAATACTAAAATGGACTTTTAGCAATTTTATTTCAATATTTCGACGAGCCGATTTTCCGCAATTCGCCTTTTTTCCAATGTTTGACCCCCAGCATAACACATGGCTACTTTGCATGACAATTAGAAAACCAACATGGCGGCTATCGTGAATAAGGCCTATTGCAAGTCGTTTTTGAGGTCTCCCATCCAGATACTAACTCCTCCGGACAGCAACTAACTTCAGTGAACTTTTGTCGTGGAAAGAGTACACGATTTAACTTGCTGTGAAAAAGAAGTTAAAGCGAACTTCATGTCTGCCTTGAAGCCGATATTTCTCGATATCCTTTTACTTTCTTGAATCTTTCTGGGTTTAGTATTTTACTGTTGCTCTTCATGTCTTCTCATGGGGCTATTTACCTAAGACATCTACCATAGCACTATAATGATTTACGATACCAAAACAATAACGTGTACTATTAGAGCTACATATTACGCACAGGCAATTTGAATCTCCTGGAAAACAAAACGCAGCTCAAGAAGCACTGTGTCAAGTTACTGCACTACCACGTACGTACGCAATGCGTACCTATTTTTAGAAATGGTATAAGGCTTGAATGATTGTTGGGGTGTTGCGTAATTTGGCACCATTTTAAAATTAATTTAATTCAACTTTATTCATTCACTTCAATGAAAGGGAAGGATACCAGAGGTTATCCCCATTGAAGGTATACGCTCTTAACCGGGTGTAGTTGACTGAAAGTTGATTTTGATGAGGGAGGAAAACCGGGATACCCGGAGAAAAACCGTTGAATTCAGCTTGAGATCATAAACTCAGCCGACATATACGACCTGGCGGCCGAAGGCCTTTGTATTGATATTTACATAAATATGTACGAATTATCTTGTAAAAATTTTAATGTTTATACATGAACTATGGCTGATGATGTTTGAAACATCGAAACATGTTCCTTAAACTCAAAAGTGTGGTTGTATAATTAAAAAGCAGATTTTTATTATTTTTAGAATATTAGATTTACTTCGGATATGATGCATTTAGGTCTTAGCTTTCGTAACTGATGAATTAACAGTGCTAAAATAAAGTTAAGATACATACATACATACATACCTTTGTGGACGAGTGACACAATTGCATATCGCAGTGCCCACAACTCGTTCTTACACTTAACGTATCGACGAGTTAAAAACGCTCGAAGTCGCAGTTCGCATTTTTCAGGGGCACCCAACGAGAACGTAGTTCAAAACCACTTAAACATAGCATTGTTAAACGTATTTTAGTATTTAAACGGTAGATATAGGCATAATTTTATCCCCTAAAAAGTTTTCATCTGTTCGGATTTCCTAGCTGAAAGTCTAGTGATCCGAAAA
>NC_090877.1:29002770-29005270 GCF_036669935.1 Montipora foliosa | reverse complement strand
TTTTGGTGAGTAGTACTAATCAAGGATCACTTGCCCAGTTTGGCGAGTACAATTTTCTTATACAAAATACATTATTCAAACTAAACTTAACTTTCACTTTCTGCTTTAAAATGAGTACACTGTCTACAAGCAATAGCTAACAAATCTGAAATCTCCAACAAACTTGGTTCTACGCAGACAAAAATGACTTCTGTTTGGGTGATTGTTGCATAATGAAGGTACTTGTACAAAGTAATTACCTCTGGTCCTAAAATACACTGACTCATGCAGGGAGCTTCAAAACATGCGAAAATGAACATTTCCTGCCACTATTACCGACACATACTTTGCTTCAGGTTGTGTAAATTCAGCGAGTTTTAAAAGTGGTTGTGTCAAACTGTGGAAACAACTTCCTGTATCAAAAGAAAACTAACTACTAGTGATAAGAATACCACTCCTTCTCTGGAATATGAAATAACACGGAGAACGAAATTTTCACCAAAATGGCACGGTTGCAAAAATGGCGGAAAAGATATGACTTGTCCATTGTGCAATAAGAACAGAAAAGGGTTGCAAACGCAGCACGTTCTCACCTTGAGTAGTTTTATTGATGGGTACGCAAGATACATTGTAAAGCTGAAGCAGAATGAATTTCTTATCACGAGAAAAGTGCAGCCCGCGTCCTTTCATCCCAGTGTAACAGGGCAAAACTCTACCCAAAAAAGAAGTCTAAGGTATTAAATGTAAACAGTTGTATTTTATAATTATTTTGTGGGAGACGAAAGAGGGCAGTTTTTTGTAATGGAGAAGACTGGTCAAGTGAAAACTGATCTGGGCGAGTGCGATATGAATGTCTTTCGCCCAAGTTGCAAGCATTACAAAATTTTTCTTTCCCACCCTGCCGAGAGTGAAGATGAAAGCCTTTTTAATCAACTCTAATAGCAAAGGAAACTAGTGGAAAAAAGCCAAGAGAATTCTTAAATTTGGAACCAAATTTGGCTCAGTAAGCCCTTCTTTCTGGGAAGCAGTCAACCTTGTTCCCAGGGTCTCTCCTCTCTGCCTTCACCGTCTTTGATGAGAAAGACCCTGGTTCAGGCTGGTCACAGGTCTCTGAAAATCTGAGAGGTTCACCAAATATGTGTTAGGGGAGGGGAGGCAATATAGGCCTTGCAATCATTGCAATTAAGGGAATCAGCACGCATTTGTTTTTGTGGCCAGATGACCAACGACAAAACGTTTCACACCAACATATTTTCTGTGTTACATGTACATGTGGAATTCGACGTAAAAGGCAAAAAAAATTTGTTGTCAAATTGATCAGGCGCTACAGATAATACACTTGTGTTGCTTGAATTTGCACCCGTCTCCGTATGAAGCTCCAGATTCAAGCGCTCAAGTGAGCAGTCCAATTGAGTGATAATGAAGAATTCCATTAGTTTGCAACAAGGTTTTGTTGTACAAGAAAACAAGTGAAATGTTTACCCATGGGAAACAAACATGTTCAGTGATCAATAGCCTGTGTCATGTCACATTGATACATATCAACCTCAAATCAAACTGCCTGAATAAGTGCAGGTATTATACAAATAATTAAGACTTGTGTATAAGCTGCACCCCCAACTTTCAAGCATGATTTGGGAAAAAAATAAGAACTCAGAAAAAGCATTCTTGTAAAAAACGTTGGTCATTTGTAAAATCTAATGTTGTGTATTTGCAGCAACACTACCGGTAATAAGTTAATAAACAATGAAAATAAAAACTTTCTAAAAGCTTCTTTTAATAAATTTCCCTATTTCCTGTGACTGACAACAGTTATCTTCATTGCTTAAGCCTACAGTTGAAATGAAAACAATACAATTTGCATGAAAAAGCTTAGGAGAACGATGCAAAGCGTTTGCTTGGTACATGTAACTGCGCAACGAGGGAAGTCTGGACATGGAAACGTTCATTTTCGCATCAGCTTTGCATGGATATCATATGTTTATCAAGACATATGGAAGCCATCAGAGAAAAACTTGTTGCTAAACGAGAGATTAACAACCCCATGGACAAACACGCTGTGAAAGTAGTGAAGGGCAATGAAACGGTCTGCCATTTGTTGCAACGTGCCACATGACAGGCCGGAACCAGGGTGTGTCTCCTCAAAAACAAAGGAGGCAGAGAAGAGAGACCTTGGGAACAAGGTTGGGAAGCTGTTGTGCTGTAAAGTTCATAAACAACCTATTCACTGATAATAATAACATGTCACTTATGACAGAAGAAATATACATGTACAAATTATCCATTATAATTATTTAAACTGCAGAGTATGCAAGTGACAGTCTGGATCCAGGCTTAAACAGGACTCAAACTCATGATCACTGTGCAATTGCAATGCAGTTGCTCAAATACCATCTGAGCTTTCAAGCCATTTGAAAGATGGCAAGTTATTAACAGAAAAGAACATAAAACTTCATATAAGTTATTTTAACTGCAGAGTAAGTAAGTCTTTGTTAGTGATTAACACAGTTATGAAGCACGG
>NC_090877.1:28975053-29002670 GCF_036669935.1 Montipora foliosa | reverse complement strand
CTATTTTGCAGTGTTTGCAGCAGTTTTCCAGTAAAAACAGCAAAACCGTTTATCATGACCAATTTTTAAAAAAGATAAAGTTACAGTGGCAGTGGAAAATTGTGGAAAACGTTCGTTTTAGCCTCTAATTAACACGTTTTATGAAAACTGCTATTTTGCAGTGTTTGCAGCAGTTTTCCAGTAAAAACAGCAAAAACGTTTATCATGACCAATTTTTAAAAAAGTTAAAATTACAGTGGCAGTGCAAAATTGTGCAAAACGTTCGTTTTAGCCTCTAAATAACACGTTTAATGAAAACTACTATTTTGCAGTGTTTGCAGCAGTTTTCCAGTAAAATTAGCTAAAACGTTTATCATGACCAATTTTTAAAAAAAATAAAATTACAGTGCCAGTGCAAAATTGTGCAAAACGTTCGTTTTAGCCTCTAAATAACACGTTTTATGAAAACTGCTATTTTGCAGTGTTTGCAGCAGTTTTCCAGTAAAAAGAGCAAACACATTTATCATGACCAATTTTTTAAAAAGTTAAAATTACAGTGCCAGTGCAAAATTGTGCAAAAGGTTCGTTTTAGCCTCAAAATAACACGTTTTATGAAAACTGCTATTTTGCAGTGTTTGCAGCAGTTTTCCAGTAAAAACAGCAAAAACGTTCATCATGACCAATTTTTAAAAAAGTTAAAATTACAGTGCCAGTGCAAAATTGTGCAAAACGTTCGTTTTAGCCTGTAAATAACACGTTTTATTAAAAGTACTATTTTGCAGTGTTTGCAGCAGTTTTCCAGTAAATACAGCAAAAACGTTTATCAAAACCAAATTTTAAAAAAGTTAAAATTACAGTGGCATTGCAAAATTGTGGAAAACGTTCGTTTTAGCCTCTACATAAGACGTTTTATGAAAACTGCTATTTTGCAGTGTTTGCAGCAGTTTTCTAGTAAAAATAGCAAAAACGTTTATTCTTGAATTCCCCGCACCCAAAGAACTGACAACAGAAATGCGGTGCGGGATAAGCAGACAATTCTTAGCCCATTTATTGAACTGACCAACTAATCACAAAACAAAAAACAAATGTTTACACTGTTTAGACTCCAAAAAATCAAACAAACTGTATACGTTTGATGCGGCCAAAGTAAATTGAATAAACAAAACCACTTATAATAACTGTCAATTACTAGCAAAAAAACAACTAAAATCGTTACGAAGAAAAAGATTACAGGATCTCAATCAAAATATAAAAAAGAACAAAATTTAACTGTCCGCTTGTAAAAATCCACAATGAAACTTGTTTACTGTTCAGCGACTATATACTTGCTACTTTGCATATCACACTTTCTTGTCATAATCTCGTGCCGGCACCTAAAACACACTGCCGACAAACGCACCTTCGCTTGGGAATTCAAGAAACCATTTATCTTTTGTTTCATTACGCTTTGCTGCATTCAGGCAAAGATAAATGAACAATTCTTGAATTCCCCGCACCCAAAGAACTGACAACAGAAATGCGGTGCGGGATAAGCAGACAATTCACAATCAGTGGCAAAAGCATAGAAGGATACGAGATAAGGCAAAGTTCATTAAGCAAACATCGTTAAGCCATCGGAATAAGTAGGGCAAATGTAAATCTCTCCATACTGCTGCATACAACACAACTCGCGCAATGTTTATCGAGCAAAACACATACTGAAAATCAAAGAGCCAAATTTCTAGATACCACAAGGGTATTTTCCAAAGATTCATGGACATAACCATCTGCGGCTTGGATACTGCGCCAACCACCATGTCTACGCCATACTCTCCCAGAAACTCCGCTGCGTGCTGCTTGGGAAGCACCACCTGAACGAAGGCTATGTAAACCAAATTCGTTTGAGTCTAAACCAAGTTCTGAAATCATCTGGCGAAACTGTTCCCTGCCCGGGAATATGACAGGGGAGCTTGTCGCAGCTTGTACCCGGTACTCAATTTCTGGCAAAGGCAAAATAATGGCTGAAATGGTTGATGCTCTCCGCGCTCCAGGAACAACTCTAACAGTTTCACTGGACAAGAGCTAGAAGGTAAACGAGCAATTTTAACCACAGACCCCTGACGGAATTGATCGTTCTTACGTCTGTCTAGGAAAACAGACATGTGGGTGGCGCAAAACTTTAAGTCACAGGCACGAAAGTCACGCAGCTCTGACCAACGTAGGAAAGCAGAAAAACCAAGCGCAACCAGCGACACCATTTGTAACTTTGGTAGAGAAGCACGAGGGTGACCATGCGAACGAATCAGCGCCCTAACGTGATGAGATTCAATAGGCTGCTTTTTCTTAGATGGGCCAACCAGGAGGCGCTTAAAACCAGCCAAGGTCTGAGAAACGAGCGGATCGTCAACAGGATTAGGACACCCAAGCTTCTTATGTAGCCATGCAATGCCATAAGCTGCTCCAAGGATTGACGAGCGAGATAAGCCACGGTCTGAAAGACTTGTTAAGTAGAGAGCAACTGCGGTTGGGTTACACTGTAAAGGACGAAACGAGTAAGCTTCGCACCAGTCAATCCATCGATTGGCTGCCCCTGCATACGAAGACACGGTTGAAGTGGCACAGTCATTAAGTATGACAGTCTTTAACAGTTCTACAAGCCTCTGAATCTCCACGTTGCTCCGTTGGTAAGGCGACAAGCCTAAAGCAAAAATCGACAATGTCCAAAACAGGGCACTTTAAAAACAGGAACAACATCCAATTGCTACACAGCACTAAACGCGCAAGATACACATCGTCTGAAGCGAAAACTGCCCACATGGCAAGTTAACGCAGCACCAGTACACACTCCAACACATGGAGGCTTGGCCCACTCGGCGTCAACTGGTAAGCAAATCCGCACAACGGATAGGAGTCCACTTGACTCTAAAATGAACACACTACTGTGTCGGCACTGCCCTCTCGGCTTGCTTCAGCTGCACAACTCGTGCGCACTAGTACAGTTCCAAGTCCACTGACTTGCACAGAGCAAAGGCCCACACCTAGGCCAAGAGGCTCAGACAAAACAAAAGTAAATAATTAGGCTGAACAACTCGTTCAAGGTACTCATCTGATACCCGAAAACGTTCTAAGGCAAAAACTAAGGAAATACAATTCTCAAAGCAAATACCCTACACGAGGGAATACCATGCCCGAAAAAATCCGCAGCTGCGGATCCAGGGAGAAAAGTAGATTCATGTAAAGGAATCTCCCGCCAGTCAAGAACAAAAGAGTGGAAAACCCCGGGGCCTCGAGACACCAACGGCCACCAATGAGCAGATTGCCAAAAGGGGATAATGAGAGTGCCCTGTTCTTTACCCACTTTCATGTGACTGATAACCCTGGGAATAAGGAAGACTGGGGGGACCAACCAATTGTTTTCCCCTCCCCAGCTGACGGTAAAAGCATCAACAGCTTCGGTCCCAGGACACCACCATCGGGAACAAAACCTGGGCAACTGGAAAGAATTATGACTCGCAAAACGATCTACGGTGTGGGGTCCCCACAGAATATCAAACTGGCGAAAATGGGCAGGGTTGAGCATCCAATCATCGGTGTCGACAACTTTCGACCAATAATCAGCTTTGAAATTAAAGTGGCGAGGTATCCACTCCGCAGAAAGGCGAATACCCGCTACATGGCACAAATTGTAAATGGCGACTGCTTCTTTTTGCAAATGAGGTTTACTACTGCCGACGGACAAAATACTGCAGACGCTCTGATTGTCAGATCTATGCTTGCACTCCTTGCCCGCCAAAAGACTGGAAAACGACTGAAGAACAAATCTAATAGCACGAATCTCGCGGAAAGAAGAGCTGCATAGGGCCTCGGAACCCAACCAGTTCCCTCTAGCGACGTGCGCACCAAATTGCACAATAAATCCCGCCCAACCCACATTGCTGGCATCAGAGTAGGACAAAAGCTCTATCTTCGGGGAGGGCCTCCAGATTGGTTTGCCGCACAAACGAAAGAAATTACCTCTCCAAAAATTAAGTTCCTCTACAGCTTCACGCGTTAGAGCGATCTTGCAGCTAAGGCTATGAACACTATTAAGGACTGCGTACAAGGCGCGGGTGCGCAAACGCACAACCGGACCCAAAGCGAGCTCCATAGAAATAAGGGTACCCGTAATAATAACACGTTTTATGAAAACTGCTGTTTTGCAGTGTTTGCAGCAGTTTTCCAGTAAAAACAGCAAAAACGTTTATCATGACCAATTTTTAAAAAAGTTAAAATTACAGTGCCATTGCAAAATTGTGCAAAACGTTCGTTTTAGCCTCTAAATAACACGTTTTATGAAAACTGCTATTTTGCAGTGTTTCCAGCAGTTTTCCAGTAAAAACAGCAAAAACGTTTATCATGACCAATTTTTAAAAAAGTTAAAATTACAGTGCCATTGCAAAATTGTGCAAAACGTTCGTTTTAGCCTCTAAATAACACGTTTTATGAAAACTGCTATTTTGCAATGTTTGCAGCAGTTTTCCAGTAAAAACAGCAAAAACGTTTATCATGACCAAATTGTAAAAAACTTAAAATTACAGTGCCAGTGCAAAATTAGGGAAAACGTTCTTATTAGCCTTTAAATAAAATGTTTTATGAAAACTGGTAGTTTGCAGTGTTTGCAGCAGTTTTCCAGTAAAAACAGCAAAAACGTTTATCATGACCAATTTTTAAAAAAGTTAAAATTACAGTGCCAGTGCAAAATTGTGCAAAACGTTCGTTTTAGCCTCTAAATAACACGTTTTATGAAAACTGCTATTTTGCAGTGTTTGCAGCAGTTTTCCAGTAAAAACAGCAAAAACGTTTATCATGACCAAATTTTAAAAAAGTTAAAATGAGAGTGCTAGTGCAAAATTGTGCAAAACGTTTATTTAAGCCTCTAAATGAGACGTTTTATGAAAACTGCTATTTCGCTGTGTTTTCAGCAGTTTTCCAGTAAAAACAGCAAAAACGTTTATCAAAACTTAGTTTTAAAAAAGTTAAAATTACAGTGCCAGTGCAAAATTGTGCAAAAGGTTCGTTTTAGCCTCTAAATAACACGTTTTATAAAAACTGCTATTTTGCAGTGTTTGCAGCAGTTTTCCAGTAAAAACAGCAAAAACGTTTATCATGACCAATTTTTAAAAAAGTTAAAATTACAGTGCCTTTGCAAAATTGTGCAAAACGTTCGTTTTAGCCTCTAAATAACACGTTTTATGAAAACTGCTATTTTGCAGTGTTTGCAGCAGTTTTCCAGTAAAAACAGCAAAAACGTTTATCATGACCAATTTTTAAAAAAGTTAAAATTACAGTGCCTTGCAAAATTGTGCAAAACGTTCGTTTTAGCCTCTAAATAACACGTTTTATGAAAACTGCTATTTTGCAGTGTTTGCAGCAGTTTTTCAGTAAAAACAGCAAAAACGTTTATCATAACCAAATTTTAAAAAAGTTAAAATTACAGTGCCAGTGCAAAATTGTGGAAAACGTTCTTTTTAGCCTCTAAATAACACGTTTTATGAAAACTGCTATTTTGCAGTGTTTGCAGCAGTTTTCCAGTAAAAACAGCAAAAACGTTTATCATGACCAATTTTTAAAAAAGTTAAAATTACAGTGCCAGTGCAAAATTGTGCAAAACGTTCGTTTTAGCCTCTAAATAACACGTTTTATGAAAACTGCTATTTTGCAGTGTTTGCAGCAGTTTTCCAGTAAAAACAGCAAAAACGTTTATCATGACCAAATTTTAAAAAAGTTAAAATTACAGTGCCAGTGCAAAATTGTGCAAAACGTTCGTTTAAGCCTCTAAATGACACGTTTTATGAAAACTGCTATTTTGCAGTGTTTGCAGCAGTTTTCCAGTAAAAACAGCAAAAACGTTTATCAAAACTTAGTTTTAAAAAAGTTAAAATTACAGTGCCAGTGCAAAATTGTGCAAAACGTTCGTTTTAGCCTCTAAATAACACGTTTTATGAAAACTGCTGTTTTGCAGTGTTTGCAGCAGTTTTCTAGTAAAAACATCAAAAACGTTTATCATAACCAAATTTTAAAAAAGTTAAAATTACAGTGCCAGTGAGTGGAAAATTGTGGAAAACGTTCGTTTTAGCCTCTAAATAACACGTTTTATGAAAACTGCTATTTTGTAGTGTTTGCAGCAGTTTTCCAGTAAAAACAGCAAAAACGTTTATCATGACCAATTTTTAAAAAAGTTAAAATTACAGTGCCAGTGCAAAATTGTGCAAAACGTTCGTTTTAGCTTCTAAATAACACGTTTTATGAAAACTGCTATTTTGCAGTGTTTGCAGCAGTTTTCCAGTAAAAACTGCAAAAACGTTTATCATAACCAAATTTTAAAAAAGTTAAAATTACAGTGGCAGTGGAAAATTGTGGAAAACGTTTGTTTTAGCCTCTAAATAACACGTTTTATGAAAACTGGGTCCATGGGTCTTCCGTCCATTTGATTTCCATGAAAAATGGAAAATGAAAACATGGATTTTGTATTTTTAATGTTTCATTTGTTTTTACCAAGGAACGTTGAGAATAAATTTCCATCAAACACAAACATGAAAATCATGGTTTCTTATTGAATAAAAATTAAAAATGACAATACAAATCTTTAATTTTTGTTTGCAAAGGAAGAAAGAAGAATTGAATACCAGCCAATCGACTTAAAATCATTCTTTTTCAGGACCTTTCCAATCGGGGTGCAATTCTTTGATTTTTTAAGGTGCGGGCTTTCAAGATGGAGGAAATGATCCAAGCGGAAATATCCGATCAATTTTCAATTTTCCTCTGTCGATGATCAAATAAAATGAAAAGTGACAAACCATTCCGCACCATGGGACGGACAAGTCGAGACCTCAACTAACAGGGCTGGGGTTGGGAGAAGTCACGCAACCCTTGGAGGGGAGGGGAGGGGAGTTGAGTTATGGCCGCTACAAGGTTTTGCCTTTAAGCCCCTTTAATCTTTACTAGGAGTCATATTTTTATTTCCTCGCCACAAATGTGGAACCTATATGGTTCCCTGCATGTTTAGACGTTTTCAACGACTTGGACCTCCACTAGGTTGCCTTTTGAAAGGCCAAAAATTCACATGCGCCAGGTACGTGATATTTGCATTTGCTCGAAGTAGTATTTGTATGAATCGAAATACATCAAATAAAGCAACTTTTCCAGAATGAGACAACAAAAAGTTTGAAATCGCAGGAAAATTAACGCTACCGAGGCGAAATTATGGTTTGCAGTCAAGTTTGCCCCTTGAATAAGCTTATAAAACACAACGATACAGGTAAATCAGCACTCTTTCTTTCCAAACTCGTGGGGTTTTATTTTTCATTTGTTTTCAAGAATACATTTTCACATGTATAAAGCTGTTCAAAGCACTGAATTTAAACACATCATGGATCACACTCTCACAAGCTAAGCTGGTAAAATTATAATTGTGTCATATACATTTTCCTTTCATCTTATAGGAATAACCTGTGCAGTACTCAATAATAAGGGATGTGATTTCACGGACTAAAGTGAAACATGAGGATAAAGTCAAACAACCGGCTGAAATTTGCAGCTATGAGCAATACTCATAAGTGAGGTCTCGGAATAACTGAATCGCATTTTGGCACAATGGTGGATTTCCATTGACTACGTTTTCAAACACAGTGAGAAAATCAGGAAAATGTGAATGGAAGTGTTTCCTTCTTGCTGAACTTTGGCATCCATCACAAGACAATGGGTCTATACCCGGCGGGTCTAATTTGCAGGTCGCAGGTCGCAGGTCGCAGGTCGCGGGTTGCAGGTCATTGTTTCACCAATACCGGAAGTATCCTAAACATTCATAAAAGCTAACCTTAGGCCTAAAAACGTTTGTTTAGGCTTAATTAGGCCTAAGGTTAGCTTTTAAGAATGTTTAGGATACTTTCTGTATTGGTAAAACAATGACCTGCAACCCGCGACCTGCGACCTGCGACCTGTGACCTGCAAATTAGACCCGCCGGTCTATACCAAATTCTGACCAGGTTGTCAATTGCCCCCCACTTCCTTCAAATAACTGAACAGCCAGTGCTGTTGTTGGAACAACATCTGGTGTCACTTTAACTGTCTTGTCCATAGCTGCTTGCATATTGTTTGGATGTACTCTGTGTTCTATTGTAATGCAGAGAGAATATGAACATACCGGTAGCTAGTGAAAACCGTTTTTCAATTTTTGATTTTCGTATTTGCGGAAATCAAAAATTGATTTTGAAGTTTGAGTTCCAGTTTTGTAACTGGTTCTGGCATGTTAACGAACTTTGGCAAATCTTGTCATATTTCTATTTTCGTTACACCTGAAGCAAAGGATATCTAAACTAAAATGGAGCTTCTTCGCTTATGTGAAAGGCCAAAACAAAGGAGAATTAAAAATTCACCCATGATTTCTGTTTTTCTGAGTATCAAAAATTGAAAATCAAGATTTGTCATTCCTAATTTTCAATTTTCTAATTTGATGAAAATTGAATGGACGGAAGGTACACGGACCAAATGTGATCCGCTAGGAGACGAATTTTATTTCTCTGACAAATTATTTTGTCATTGTAGTGTAAAATGAAGTTTATTTAGTAAGGCAACAATATTTCTTTAACTTCCTGGTTAATCCAATTTATTGCTTCCACTTACTAGTGCGAAGATTGTTTACACGAAATTACATCATTTGCGTAACAAATTATCCCTTTACTCTAACACAAAAACATTCAAATATTAACAAACTTCATATCTATTAACCATTTCTTCTGCTTTTGTGCTTGTCAGCATTGTGATTTGCGATAATTCGCAAGTCTGTTTTTGTATCTCATAGATGTTCGGCTCACAGGTTTTTACACCGAGGTAAACCCAGATGTTCAGACTTTCAATTACATGGCCGCTCAACCTCGCGATTGTGTAAATTGTTCACCCTGAAGTCACAATAGATACTGATACGTTTCTCAGGAACCCAACAAAGAAGGCTTCCTGACCCGACAACAAAATTTTAAAAACCAAAGGCGGAAGTTTCTTGGCTAAAAAGTACGTTGTTTTATTCTGAAAACAACGAACGATTAACATTCTTTCCCGTAGTTCATTCACTTGACACACGGTGATCACGTGCACCTTTACTCAAGAGCGTGTTTATCTTTAAACTGAATTTATTACCAAAGCTTAAAAAACTAAAAGACCTCAAAATGGGACAGGATATTACAAAATAATTAAAGGTGTGATCGTGTGAGACAAAGGGACTCTGCTGGCGCGACATGTGGGTGACCCTCAAATGGTCTCAATGACCCCCCACTTGAAAATATTAACTGGAATATTTTAAGCAAGAGCCGATACAACGTAGATTTGATTTTAGTGGTGTACTGTATTTCGGCTGGCCAAACCAACCTTCTTCAGGTACAATGAGAATTTACATTGAATTGCTTCTATGTACATATATATATAGTAAATGGATGCTGACGTGATACTGGGAAAAATGTGATAAAACATGGCAGTTACAACGAATTTGAATTCAAATACTAAGAGTCACGGAAAAATAACGGAAATCACTCAAAGTAATAAACTGAAATCTAATACGTTTCTTCGCGGATATTAAGACCGTTGGGATCAATTGTCCTGCCTTTTAAAATTAAAAAAGCTTCCCTAGCCTTATAGGCTCAGTCTCCAGCCGTGGGTGTCTCGGTGCGCCCGCGATCCTCCCCACCACTACGGCTGGGCGCGCGGGTTCGGCCTTTTGTCAGAAGAGAGAAGTAGATTGTAGTGTTTTTTTTATTACGTTGAAGATGGAAGGAAGTCATGGATTATAGGTCGTTATGAAAGGTATGCGTTCGGCTTTGTTTATCTGTTTAGGTTGTAGAGTATGTATGCGGGAAATGTCTTCAGCTTCCTTCCATCTTCAACATAATAAAAAAACACTACAATCTACTTCTCTCTTCTGACGGCTGCAAAAATGCTTTCCTACATCTACCTGTTGTGGCTTTCAGGCGCTCCCCTAACCTTCGAAACCTGCTGGTTACATCTAAACTGTCCCCCAATGAAACTCATTCTAATTCCACACTTCCATCCGGTTCTTTTCGCTGTGGCAAAAACTGCGCTACCTGTCCTTACATTTTCCATGGACTAACCAACTACAAATTCTTCTCTACTGGCGAAATGCGCTCCATTAATTTCCACATAACTTGCTAAACTAAAAACCTTATCTACATGATTCAATGCAACAGATGCCATCTACAGTACATAGGAGAAACTAAACGACGTTTAAAAGACCGTTTTAATGAACACCGCCGCACTTTAGATAACGCTAACACCAAATCCAAACCTACTACAGTCGCAGAACATTTCCTCTCCCCTCCTCTCCCCACAACATCTCTAAGGACATGCAATTAATTCCTATCGAAAGAATATTTTCTAACAGAGACTCGATCCGTAAGGCCAGGGAAGCTTTTTTAATTTTAAAAGGCAGGACAATTGATCCCAACGGTCTTAATATCCGCGAAGAAACGTATTAGATTTCAGTTTATTATTTTGAGTGATTTCCGTTATTTTTCCGTGACTCTTAGTATTTGAATTCAAATTCGTTGTAACTGCCGTGTTTTATCACATTTTTCCCAGTATCACGTCAGCATCCATTTACTATATATATATATATATATATATATATATATAGATACGTAGACTTGAACTAGGTCAAAAACATTTATTTGCTACTCCGAGTTTCATGCTTCTCACGAAGCAATCATCAGGCAACTGCCAAAAAGAAGGAATACATGGTGTTTTACAGTGATTTTGAAAATAACGGTAGCAATTCACTATAGGCTGGGGTGCATAGCAACGGTTAAACAATACAAACTGTTTCCAGTGAGCTGCTAAAAATAAGCTTTAAATAATTACGCTATTGAGAAGGAATTTCTTTGCATGTCTGCAACTTGTTACAAGCTCATTTCTGTTGTTAAGGGTCGCCAAATCTGGTCTACAAATTATATAGTATTTCTCCCACAGACATAAATTACACTTCTTCGTTACATTTGAATAGGATCTCGCATGCCTAACAATCCGCCATTTAATGTGATAGTCGACTTTCTTGTCTTTCAAACCCCATACATATTTACTAAGTTCAGTGGAATTTCTGTAGCGTTCATTTCTAAAGGAACAAGTGTGGTTTCTATAACGTGATTTGAATGATGTGTCGCAAAGACCGATGTAAGTTTGCTTTGACTGAGATGTTGTGACCTCTGCTTGATAGATGGTATTCCGCACGTTGCACTTTCCGTCTAGAGGGCAGGATCTTTTGTCACGGCAGCTGCAAGTGTTGATAGTTTGAGCGGGTGGATTTGATGACTTGTTAATGACGGCTTTATTTTGGTTGGAGATAATTGTTTTTACATTGCTCATGCAGCTATAACTAATTTTGAGAGTGTTCCGGTTGAAAATTCTGTGCAAAGGGTGTGATTTTGGGAAGTGCTTGCCGATTAGGGTGAGGAAACACTTTCCAACTTTTGTTTTGACGTTTTGGCTGTACGGAGGATTGAACCAGGTGATGTTTCTAGGCCTATTCTTGCGGTGTTTGGTTTCTGGAGTTGTTTTTCTGTAGGTTAGATTATATATGTAGCCGCTCTTGTTGAGTGCATCTTGGTCTTGGTAGGTTTCTTTCGCTTTATCAAATGATTCTTTGTGGGAAGAAATTTCTGAGAGGCGCTTGTTTATGGATTCCGGTATGTTCTTTAGGATGGATGGGGGGTGATTGGATTTCTTGTGAACGTAGAGTGGGATGTTTCCTTCTTTTGTGTAGGGATAATGCTTTCCAGATTGGAGGTCAAGGGTGACGTCTAAGAAATTTACTTTGGTGGTGTTTGCTTCGACTGTGATCTTTAAGTCGTTTTCACGGAAAATTTGGCAGAAGCCCTTCTTGATTCTTTCGATCTGTTGAGGGTTTGAGTTAAAAGCTGCCAAACCGTCGTCTCTATACAGGCCGATGCTGTTGCCATACGTTTTGGTTAGGCAGGACAATAAATAACAACCCACTAGTTCGCATGTTTCAGCGCCATCGAAAGATCCCATTGTTATGTCGAATCGGCTGGCAGAGGATTTTTTCTCCCAAGGGCAGTCATTGGAAAAAGTAAAGTAAAAGTAAAGTGGTGCATTTATATAGCGCCCTTATCACAAGGTCTCAAAGGCGCTTTACAATGATCAATTTACCCCCAGCGGACTGGAAGCATATACAGGCGCAAATTGCAGCCGCTTCTAAGCAGTCCATGCATGCTGGTACTCATTTTACCGACCTCGGAAGGATGGAAAGCTGAGTGAACTTTAGCGGGAAAGAAGGTCGCCAAATATTCCAGTCTCGGCAGAACCGGGAATGGAACCCGGGACCTTAGGGTTGGAAGGCAGAGATCTTACCTCTGCGCCAACCCCTCCGCTCTAAAACAGTAGAGATTGCTTGGAGAGGAAAATGATTTCTCTCTCGTCGGCACTGATGGGTCTGTAGTTATTGGCGAAGTCGAGTGCTTTGGCAAGCAGTTTTTCCGTGATAGAGGGGTAGAAGTCACATACATCAAAGCATATGAATGAGAGGTTTTCTTTGTGCTGTAGGGCGTTGAACCAGTTCAGTACGCTGGTCGTATTTTTCCACTGATTGATTTGTGTCTTTTGGATTATGGTGGTGTTGATCTCGTCTAAAATGCGCTTACTAATTATACCAATCTCGGATTTGGAGGGGTTGATAAGGCGGCATGTTGGATGGTCGTGAAATTCAGGTTTGTGATCTTTCAAGGTTATGAAAGCTTCTTTCTCTGCAAGTTTTTCGATACGGTTGTCTAATCCAAGTTTTTTAGCTACTCTGGCGGATTGGGAGTTTAGTTGGTCTATAACTTTGGGGCATGACTTTTTGTATGTTTTCGTTACATTCTCGGTAATCAGCTTCTCATAGGTTGCAGTGTTCATTGAATAATAATTTGTAGTCTTGTCAGCAGGAATAAGTAGATTATTTGGTTTCTTGATTTTTGTTTCGATGTCGGTGTGTAATGTTCTCTGGAAATTGCATTTGGAGGCGTTGTCATCAAATTCAATGTTATGAATTAGTTTTAACATACCTTCTTCGAAAGGAATCAGTTCATGTCATTGACGTCATTTCAATTTTACGTCACGTCACGTCACGTCACGTCACGTCATTTCATTATATATATATATATATATATATATATATATATATAAATCACCTCTTCGATGGCTGTGTTGCCAGCATGGTTGTCCTGGTGGTGTAGTGGTGATCACACCCGACTAGTAATGGGGGGACGTGGGTTCAAATCCCGCTCAGGGCAAATTTTCTTTCAAAACATTTATTCAATTAAAAGTATGATTATTTGGGGTGTGCATTGTCAGGGTTTCTCTCCTACACTCTCTATAAAATGAAATTAGCCTGTATCCTTCGTGGATCCTTCCTTGTCATCCGCTAAGTTGACTACGGTCGTGCATCATTAACTTGATCCTTAGTTGGATTTCAAGTGGAGTTATAGGCTCCCCTACCTTGTCACCTTGAAAGAAAATTTCCCGGGAGGCCCACGCCCTGACCACGTAAATCACCTCTTCGATGGCTGTGTTGCCAGCATGGTTGTCCTGGTGGTGTAGTGGTGATCACACCCGACTAGTAATGGGGGGACGTGGGTTCAAATCCCGCTCAGGGCAAATTTTCTTTCAAAACATTTATTCAATTATATATATATATATATATATATATATATTTAGCTGTACATAGAAGCAATTCAATGTAAACTCTCATTGTACCTGAAGAAGGCTGGTTTGGCCAGCCAAAATATAGTACACCACTAAAATCAAATCTACGTTGTATCGATTCTTGCTTAAAATATTTAGTTTGTCAACTTGAAATAACGCCGATCAGATAAAGCCACTGATCCAACGTACACCGACAGGAAAATTGTCCACGGTTGCTTGCTTCAAAACTCTGGAATTAACTGGAACCCTGCAGTTCAATACCACCCAATTCAGTGCCTTCTGTTTTTGTGTAACACGTACCGCAGTCAACCCAGTGTACGCTTTTTTTAGAGCGTCTTGTTGGTTTTGATCTGGCAATGGGTTCTTGCTAACAGCTCTCACATCCTTCTGAGCTACCATGAGGAGTACAAAAAAATTTTGATTTGTGATTGAAATTATAATTTAAAATACCCGTGCGTCGTGCTTCATTCGATTTCCAAACGGCCTGCGGCCTCGTGGTTTACATGATTTCTTGCGTTTGGAAATGCACTCGCACTCGTTTTTGAAATATTGCTCAGTTCAAACACTTGCATTACATGTACATGTAAGGAAAACAAAAGTGGAATATCATTATCATAAGGCCTTCGCAGCTTTATATTTGTCACTTGAAAATGGGAAATAAACTTTTCATTGTTAAGTTAAGAAGAAATTGTAGAAAGAGTTATATTTTTTCAGTAACAAAGGGTAAGCCTGTGCTCCCAGCCTGTTCTTGTTGATGTCGCTCTAACATAGCATCACGCCTTCCTTTCCAGTGTTTCTGAAAGTTATCCAGTTCTTGATCCATCTTAACTACCTCCATACCTTGCTTGGAGAAAAGTTGTTCTGAGGGTTCTTGGCCAAACAAAAGTCTTGGGATAGGCTGGCTGTCCACATTTTCAGGTGAAACAGGAGCACTGTCAAGGGTGACTTCTGTAAATAGAAACACGTAACATAGTACCTTGAGGGAATTTGATCGTCGGCTATCAAATTCCGTCGAGGCATGTAACTCCTGGATTAAAACTGTTTTTATTTTGCATGACATAGTAGGTGAGTTTGTCAGCGGTAATAATTTTGCTATTTTTCTTACTTAGCAGGTTAAATAGATGGTTTCTAGAGAGCCATTAGTTGAGAAAGAAAAAGTAGCGCTGGGACTGATTTATCCTAGACGAAGCTTACTAGATCACAGCTTTTCCACACGAACAGACATTCACCAGAGATGACACAAGTTTTAGAGTGATTCCCTGGTTTTCCATTGCGCAACCCTACTGCGCATAATTTCTTGCGTCATTGGCGCACGCAGTAGTGCGAGGACATTGATAAAATGATGGATTTTCATTGACGCCAAGCTTAATCCGTCAAGGAATGGCTATTTTCTCCTGAACGAGTACGGTGACGCCCATTTTTTATTTAATATATTTGCTGAGGACGGTGTTTTCATGAAGAAGTGAAAAAATTAGCAAAAATCTCTGGCCGAAGTATTTTGGCAAATTTCATAAAATTGTACGGAAGGAGCCATTCAAATACCTTTTTTAGGTACGTACTTGAATTAACCATGGAATGACACCACGCTCTGCTTTACATCTTGGAGTTCATTCATAAAATCGAGCTACATTTGTCCAACATTGGGGATGCGCGGCAATTATCAACGCTTAAGTAGCTCAAATAGCCGTGTTCTTTAGCATCGCACCATGGGAACGAGCACGGTGACCCCCTATTTTTATTACATTTTCAGTGCGAAGTCCGAAGGACGGAGAACTATTAGGTTTAGAACGGGACATGATATCTCAAGTAAGCAGAATAATATTTCGTAAACCAAAATTCCGTCGTCAGATGTCAATATTCGAAAGGGTCGAACACAATATAATGCCCTACTTGACGCAAAATAAGAGGTTGAAAATTCTTCGAATTCTCTGGTGGGTAAGTATCTCAAAATATTTTATCTAGGGGTAGGTGAGTCTACTGGCCTTTTGAGAACAAACTGGGAAACTACTCCCCCAAAGATGGGCAATATCCGAGTCGTCGACGGGAAGAGAAGGTAAGTCGCGTGTCTCCTTCTTAACGGATCAGTCCGCCATTTTGATTTCGCTTTGCTGTGGAAGTTGGACCGACGCTTTTTATCGCGCTCACTCGCTTACTACAAACATTATAGAGCTATCCATACAAAATCGAACAAAGGACCTTTCGCGATGGACAAAGATCCACTCTAATTTGTTCTTGAGCGTTTCTGTTTTGGTAAGATTTTTGTCTGTCACAAAAAATGAACTCCACATAGCACTCTTATTTTGAAACATAAAAATTCTTTGACTTGGGCCATTTCAGTTTCAATAAGAATAAAAAAACAACAGCGGTTACAAATATTTGCTTGAACTGCATAACTTTTTATACACTTAACGTTTATACATCATCATTTAAAGATAAATTTAAATTCAAAAATACAACTGAACGGACTGGGAACTAACGAAATTGATTGGCATAAAACGACAAGAAAGATGCTACTACTAGGGATAAAAATCCTCACTACCAACGTTTTCATTTTAAGGCTGGATTTAAATCACGGATAAACAGAGACTCTTAAATTTTACAATGCATGTCTAATCGACCAGTTGCTAAAATTTCAAAATGATCCCACTTTATTCTGTGGTTGGTTAAGAAAACATGATCAGCAATTGCAGATTCGTGACAATTTGTTGTTAAAGCTTTAAAATGTTCTGTGTTTCTGTCAATTTAGCAACTGGTCGATCAGACATGCATTGCAAGATTAGAGTCTCTGTTTATCCGTGATTTAAAACACGCCTTAAATGAAAACGTTGGCAGTGAGAAGCTTCATCTCTAATATATAGATTTAGCTAAGCCTAAAAGCGGAGCTCCCTGGTTATTTATTCTTACTGCCTTTAGGGTAAGTGAAAATAAAAAGTTTTGAATTGTCCGCGTTTTGATGTCTCTGGTTGCTGCTTTAATAATTCAATCATTTTCTTTGCTTTCTTCTATAGAAAAATTAATTGCCTGACTGGTGAATTCCACAGTAAATGTTACGCTAAAAACCGATATCGCATGAATCACGAAGCGATGAGTACGATATCGGTTTTTGAGTAAAATTTACTTTGGATTTCATCAGTTTGGCAATGAATTTTTCTTAAACCCTCAGCGAGCGAATGGAAAAGGGAAAAAAACAATTCAGAGTCAACTGTCAATAGCCAGCAATAGCGCTAAAATTAGAAGCCATTAAAAAAAACGTTTTTAGTTCAAGGTCAAAGAAGAGTTTTACTGAAGTACTTTATTCCACTTTATCTCTGAAAACGAGATCATCCGTATTTTGATGTATTTCATTGAAACACGCCAGGTTGGCTTGGAACAAGAATCGGCAAAATGCTGCAATGCAACCAAGAAAGAACAAACTTCAAACAAGATCCACTCCAACTCTTAACGTTTAGGTGCTTTAAACAAACTTCTGAAAGCTAGTGATATTTCCCCCTAATTTACTCATTGCGATTACGTGTTTATAACATAGGGCAAAATGTTCTTGTCACTGTCGAGGCACAACGAAAACCAGTTAGGCAACATTTATAAAGCAATTGTTCGCTCGCATTTTAGAGCAAAACAAACAAACAAATCAACTTTTTTTTATGTCCAAAATAGTGCAGATAATTGAAGATTATGCAAAGGCTGCTTGCAGCCTGCAGTATAATTATAATTGTACGAATAATAGGAGGCGAGATATAACAATGTAAAATGCCCTTCATTTGCTTCAATGACAGCATTTTTAAAACTCATAAATCTGAAAGGTCAGCTTAAAATTCAAAACAAGGCCACACTGCCCATATGCGCCGGCGCCCTTTAACAACCTCGCCTTTTTTTGGAGCATAACAACTGGTGGCTAACAATCCGAAAAGAAATTAGAACATCAACATTAATATACATAAATGGGAAAGTGTTGGGAGGGAATTTACATTGTTATATCTTGCCTCCTATTATTCGTACAATTATAATTATACTGCAGGCTGCAAGCAGCCTTTGCATAATCTTCAATTGTACATCATAATTACTCGTCTCGATATAACAGTGTATGTTCAAAACTTCAAGATCCTTGCTGAACTGCAGCGCTAGATAAAACAGAGCGATCAACACGAGCGTTCCAAACCGGACGGTAATAAAACTGTTTGAAAGTGGTCTCCTTGGTCCAGTCAGATAGACGGACTATTTTTGAAATAGAGATGCCTGCTCTTAATGCTGCAGAGGTAGCTGCTCCACGCGTGGAGTGAGCCTTGAACACTTGACTGTCAATACCAGCTTCCAACAGACAATTCTTAACCCAATGAGAAAGGGTAGCAGAACTCACAGGCTTATGTGGGTTATTAACCGAGAGAAATAACTTGTTTGGTTCAGAAATTGATTCTGGCCTAAAAGCCCGTGTTCGCATTTCATACTCGCTAAGACATGAACATGGACAAAGCAACTTATTTTCTGGGAAACAAGAATGAAAGGAGGTCTTTAAAGGTTTTCCAACCCGAAGCGTTTTAGGAAGTTCTGGGAGATTAAAAGAAACACTTCAGGGTGAAAACGTTTGAGCCGTAAATTATGGGCTACTAATTCTGAGCCCCTTTCTGCAGAAGTAATAGCGAGCAAAAATGCTAGCTTTCTGCTAAGTTGCTTTAATGAGAGTTTCTCATAAGGACCCAAGCTTTCCAAATAACTCGTACCTGCGCTAACATCTCATGTATATGTGTATCTCGGTGTTGGTGGACGGGAATTGAAAATCTCTTTTAATAGCTGAACTACAAGGGGATGCTCTCCAACATTGTAACCTTCAATTTGAGGGTGTGTTGCAGACAGAGCTGAGCGATAGACATTCAAAGTACGATACTCCAGGCCTGCCTCAAATTGACTGGCCAGGAAGTTTAACACTGAATATAAAGACGTTGGAAGGGGTTGACTTGTCGTTCACAACATCAACAAGTCCACTTTCTCCAGGCTGAAGAATACGTTTCTGTTCTGGTTCTCCATAATAATATTTAATAATATTTCTTAGGCGCAAATTAACATGTGAATATGATCAAATGTAAAAACTAAGATTAAAAAACAAGTTAAAAAAGTTAAAAAGTAGTTATTTACAATTCTGGTTTATATTGTGGTGTGAAGGTGAAGAGCGCTCAAGGGTAAGCTGCTCTAAATAAAAATGTCTTTAATTTAGACTTAAAACGCTCAAAATTTTCCTCCTCCCGTATTTCACTCGGCAAGTTGTTCTCAAGTGCTGGCACAGCAGCAGTGAAAGCCCTGTCACCGAGTGTTTTCTCAGTTTTTGTGGACAGAGGTGCTAACAAAAGTTCAGAATTAGACCGGAGACCATAAGTGGAAGGATTCTTAATATGCATAAGATTACATATATACTTAGGTGCATGACCATGTATGGCCGTGAAAGTTATTATTAAAATCTTAAAATCAATTCTGAATTGAACTGGTAACCAATGTAGGGAGTATAAAACGGGAGTTACGTGGCTAAAGCGCGGAATTGAACAAATCAGCCTAGCCGCAGCATTTTGCACTCGTTGCAGCTTATTGATGTGAGTGACCGGTAAACCAAAAAGAAGACTGTTACAATAATCAATGCGTCCCATTATGAAAGCATGCACTAGTACCTTGGTGGACGTCATCGTGAGAAATTTCCTAATACGTCTTATATTATGTAAATGATAAAATGCAGCCTTGCATGTCTTAGCAATGTGCGTCACTAAGCTGAGGTTGGTATCAAACCAAGTTCGAAGATTTCTCGCAACAGAAGAAGGAGCAACGCTGACATCACCGACTGATAACTTAACTCGATATGAACTTTGCTACGCTGTTGTCTTGTACCGATTATTAAGAATTCAGTTTTGTCGTCGTTTAACTTTAACTTGTCAGTAATCATCCATGCTCTGATTGCCTTTATGCAGAGTTCCATCACTTTAATTGCTTCAGATTGACTTGATGAGGTGTTAGGATTGAAGGACAAGTAGAGCTGTGTAGCGTCAGCATATGCGTGTGCTACAGGGAGATGATGTTTTATCACCTCAAATAACTTGCTAGAATAGATGGTAAATAGCAGAGGTCCCAGACATGAACCCTGAGGAACACCATATGGTAGCTTGATACTGTCAGAAAGACAGCCTCCTGAAAAGACGCGTTGTGATCGGTAGGAAAGGTACGACCCAAACCACTTCAGAGCCGTTCCTGTGATGCCAAAACTCGAATGTAGACGATGAAGTAAGATTTTGTGGTCTACCGTATCAAAAGCCGCACTGAGATCTAAAAGAACTAAAAGTGTCACGTGCTGGCGGTTCATATTCATTAGTATGTCATTCTGGACTTTTAGGAGTGCAGTCTCGGTACTGTGGCCTTTTCTATATGCAGACTGAAACAGAGGATATAGGCCAAGATCAAGAGAAAATGAGGGGACAGAGACGGAGGCTCAGGGCGTTGGCCGGGATATGTCATGTCCACGAAAGTTATTTTTAGACGAGCAGAAGTCTTTGTTCTAGCGGAAGTCTGTCTTCCAAGACGTCCGCATGCAGTCTTGCCTCGCTCTTAGGTTCTTAGTGAAAAGAGAAAATGACGGCGCACGTGGAAGGCTGATGAATATTTATTTTCTTTCAAGCATCGGACCGAGGTAGGCCAGCATGCGGACGTCTCGCAAGACTTCTGCTCGTCTAAAAATAACTTTGGTGGACATGACATATCCCAAGTGCTGGACCGGGAGCCTCCCTCTCTGTCCCCTCATTTTCTCTTGTCAAGATCCATCATTCGATTATATGTTTGGTCAAATACAGCACGTTCTGTCAGTTTTGATAGAAATTGAAGATTACTCACGGGTCGTAAGTTTTTGACAACCGGATCAAGGCCAGCCTTCTTTAAAAGAGGGCACACAAGGGCTTCCTTCCACTCAGCAGGGAAGTAGCCTGAGGACAGCGATGAATTCACTATGCGCGTGATGACAGGAAGGAGCACATCGAGACAACCGATGACCAGTGATGTTGGCATAGGGTCGATTAGGCAAGACTTCTTAGCTGACTTCTTGATGAGAGTACTTACATCACTTTCAGTAAGAGGGCAGAAGGAGCTTAAAGATAAGCATGTGCATAGATAATTCTGGACAAAGTAGCGTTATAGTTACATAAAAGCGCGTCAACTCCCTCCGGGGCGAAATTAGATAATTCTTCAGGTTGTTTTTGACATAATTCAGAGGCAGCTAAGTCATTTTTGAGTGAATCCATGTCCACTGATTGAAGTTTCCCGTAAGTGACCACCTTAGTAGTCACAGCTGGCAAAGACGCGATGCATGGTCCGAAATAAAGCGACCAGTTTGTGGTGCATCCTGGACAATTTGATCGGAGTATCGGGTGATAATGAGATCCAGTGTGTGTCCGTGAACATGGGTAGGCTGGCTGACGTGTTGCCGAAGACCAAAAGACTCCAAGAGATCGAGTAGCTTGAGAGACAGATGGTGACGTAACAATCCACTAGGAGAATTCAAACGAAGCCCTTTCTCCCGCGTCAACTTTCTTAATGCCCAATGAACTCCGATATACTAGTCCTGTTCCACCACCACGACGTCCAAAGCGGGGGTGGTCTATAAACTTGTACCCGTCAAGGCACAATTCCGCCCGTACAGCCGCATCATCGGCGCTCAGCCAAGTCTCCGTAATAGCAAAAAGATCAGCTTTACAATCGCAAACATAGTCCACGATATCAGCGCTCTTGTTTTTGACCGAACGAGCATTGAATGTGCGTAATATCATTGGGTAATGATGTCCATTCAGTCTGGTGGAACAATTGGTGTTAATTAAGTTTCCAAGATTGCGAGATGGCTATGTGTCGGTGATCACTGCGTGTTGAAACAACAACTGCTATGCACTTACCAGTGGGACCAGGATTCAACTTAAACACAAGATCTCCAATTAACAGAGCATGAAAAGAAGCTCTTGTATTGGAATAATAAGCACATGGACGTTTATGCCTTCTGATTTTTCGTTGCCTTTGTGATGCAGGCCAAGGAGTCATATACGTTGACACCAACGCTTCATTAATCTGTGTGATTGCAGCATTCCATGACCCGGAAGACAATGGTTGATTACCGGCAAAATTGTTGCTATTGTTAACATAGCAGACGATGATATTCATGGAACCAAGAGAGAGCGATGGCAAAACAGAAGAAACTGGATTTTCTGTCATAAAAATCTGATTTCCCGAGCCCAAAAAGCTCCTGGACATGCACAGATATGTTGCAACTGGTCTGCCATTTTCGTAGTCTTGAAATAAACATCTTGGAAGGAGAAAAAACGGTAGAATAGCGCAGATCAAGAAAACGCGTCCAAGCCTCATTATGCATTACCATGCAGCCAGAAGCAGTCTTTGAGTTGGCTGTGAAACTGTTGAACCTTCATATCGACTCCGGAGACTAGCCATGCGGCTAGTTGAAGGTGGACAAGAGGATGTAGATCGTTCCCTTTGTCAGCAGTCCTGGGAAGGATGGGAGTAACATGGGATTGTCTACCGACAATTCTAGTAACAACGGGTACCACGGTTGAGTTTCCCATACTGGAGCCACAATTGTCAACTGAGAGACTGACTGCCGCAGAACATGCCTCAGACACCGCCCTATTAGGGCAAAGGGAGGGAATGCATATCCCCTGCGCTGGCTCCAATCCAGAGTAAAGGCATCCATTGCCTCTGCCTCTGGATCAGGCTTCCAGCTCACAAACCTGGGTAGTTGTGCTGTCAGTCTGCTTGCAAAAAGATCTGTTGTGAAGGGGCCCGACTTGTTGTTGATCCCCTGAAAGGTGCACGGATCCAGTTGCCAGTCGCTGGTATCTGGACGAGCCCGGGATTTGAAATCGGCCACAATGTTTAATCATCCGGGCAATTGGTGTGGTTCGACTGTTATGGACCGTTCTAGACACCATTGCCAAAGGTCGAAGGCTAGGCTTGACAGGACCACTGATGTGGGCCCACCCATTTCGTTTATATAACTTATTGCTGTTGTATTGTCCATTATTAGTTTTACATGGATATTGCACTTGTTTCTTAGGAATGATTCCAGGGCAAACCCGCCTGCTAGAATGTCTAGACAGTTTATGTGTAATAACCTTTCTGACTGAGACCAAAGGCCTCTGGTCTGAAAATTTCCACAGCATGCTCCCCATCCCATTGTGGAAGCATCTGTCTCGATTGTCAATTGAGGAGGGCTCTGTAAAATTGCTCTCCCGTTCCAAGCAGAAAGATGGTCTCTCCACCATTTAAGTTATTCGAGTGCTTCTGTAGTCCAGCATACTTGGGACTCGTAGGCCCATGAAGAGCTAGACCACGCTTTTTGACTGCTTGGATGTGACGATAATGAAGGGGTGCTGGGAATACTGCCTGGATCGAAGCACTTAGTTTCCCTAGGAGCCGAGCGAGCTTTCTTATCGTGATATCTGGATTTTCCAGAACTTTCTGACACTCTTTTCTGATACCTTTTACTTTGTCCAATGGAAGGCTATATTTATACGGAAACCCAGAAACTCCATTGACTGTGTAGGGTTTAGTTGGGATTTTGGTAATTCCGCACAAATCCTAACATTTTTAGAAGTTTGACAATCAAGGTGACATGATACGACAGAGTTTCTTTGGTAGAGGCCATCAGTAAAAAATCGTCCAAATAAATTATTAGACGAATTCCCTGCCTCCTTAACAGGCCTATCACCGGTTTCAGAATCTTGGTCAAGCCCCTGGGGGCACTTTCTATTCCAAATGGGAGAAACCTGAGGGACTTTTGATGGCCTTTCCAAATTGGAACTGTAAAGTAGGCGTCCTTCAAGTCGATCTTCGCCATGAAATCGTTTGGTTTTAGTAGGTCTCTGAGCATATGTATGCCCTCCATTTTGAAATGACCGTATTTTATAAATTGATTTAACAGGCGGAGGTTAAAGGCTGGTCTTTGTCCGCCTACAATTTTGGGGATCACAAACAGGTTGCTGACAAATCCTGTGTTGTAATCGTGTTCTGAAACCAGATGGAATACCTGTTTTTGAATTAGCCCTCCTAATTCTTTGTCTATCAAAAGTTCGTCCTCTACAGACACTTGGTGAGAGGGAAGAAAATCCTGGTGTGGTGTGATTGTAAAGGGGATATGGTACCCTGACATAACTGAAAGTACCCAAGGGTCGTCTGTAACTACTTGCCAGTTTTCTACAAAGAATTGTAATCGACCTGCTATAGGCAGGTGGTTGGCCTCTACCGAAGAAAGGCCTAAACTGCTCAAAAACAACTTTACTTTTGGAAAGGTTAAGTTCTCTTTAACTGGTAACATATCAGTATCTGACTGGTTTGCGACTACAACTGGAAACTTTGGGGTGGAACAGAGTTCTGACCTGGTTGAGCAGTCGGGAATTTGCCCCTGCTCTGGCCCGGCCTCTGAAATATGAGCTTCTCGCTTTGGTTGGGAAGCCTGGTTGGTGATTTGACCATCTTCTAGGAAATTGATCCCCTCGCCCTGGCCTGAATTGGGAGGAGGTCCCTCTCCGAAAAAACTGCATGTTTGACTTCCTGGAGCCCGCCTTAGAAAGGATCTTCACCGTTTCATTCCTTTTCTTCACCTTTTCTTCAAAGGATGGACCAAACAGGTTTTTTCCTGCATCCGGGAATGGCTCAGAAGCTAAGGAGCTCATTTTGAGGGTTCCGCTTATCCAACACTTGTTTCCTTCTTTGAACTTTATGCTGGGCATTCGCAGACCCCAGTGAAGTGATGGCCTTGGAAAAACATGTATACAGGCCATCTACATCTTGTGTTGGTAAAGTAATGGAACCTGAATCATCCTCGTTTTCCTGCCATGGGGAGATGTGTTCAAAGGCCATGTTTAATGGGCCAACAATATCCAAGAGCTGGTCTTGGTGTTTCTTTGCTTCTTTATCAACTCCTTTTGCTGCAGTAACAAGGGAGCCTAAATAGTCGTCAAGAACTGGAGTAAATACTGACTCCACATTGGGACAAGGGCGGGTCACTGTTTTCAACATGACCCTTATTTAAGCCTTGTGTTGACCCGGCGGCTGACCGGACAGATAAAGAAGCATTTGAGCCTTGTCTTGACCCGGTGGCTAACCGGGAAAGAGAGTTTGGTCGAGGTTTTTCTTTGCTAGTGTTTCGTGAATCATATTGGGCAGCATCTCCGTTCATTGGCGCTGAATCGCTTGTGAAATAACATCTGCTGTATTATCTCCCTCAGAAATCATAGATTTACCTTGAGATGACTCAGGATTCTTCTCGATTACCTGGATATCAGCCCCCGAAGACTCTTCATTTGTTGCTGCCATGTTGAGCGAAGCAAAAAGGCGAGGCTGCTAAATGGCGCCGGCGCATATGGGCAGGGTGGACTCGTTTGGAATTTTAAGCTGATCTTTCAGATTTGTGAGTTTTAAAAATGCTGTCGTTGAAGCACATGAAGGGCATTTTCATTGCTCTATCGAGACGACTATTATGATGTACAATTGTTATTTAATTCCAGTTGACGATAAAAACTCGATTTTCATTCCTGAACAAAGGAAGAACCGATTAAACCACCTTTTAAAAATACGCAACTTGAACTGACAAAATTTGTTTTTATGGCTTCTAATTTTAGCGTGATTCCTATTCGCTGGCTATTCACGAGTTGACTCTGAAATGGCTTTTTTCCCTTTCCATTCACTCGCTGAGGGTGTGCTTGTCTTCTTTTAAAACGCATGTGGTTCAAGAAAAATTTTATTGCCAAACTGATGAATTCCAAAGTAAATTTCACTCGAAAAAGCGATATCGTACTCATCGCTTCGTGATTCTGTAGAAGAAAGCAAAGAAAATGCTTTAATCATTAAAGCAGCAACCGGAAACATCAAAACGCGTTTTTTGTGAAGTATCTTCTTCCCTTAAGTATGAGCTATTAGTGGTACTCTGTTTTGTCGTTGTCGTTCTCTTTCGCTCTCCTTTCGTCTCTGTTTTAGACATAGGTCCTCCAGGCATCATGTAACCTTATCAGAGCTTCTAAAGATATGCCAAAAATTGCCATACAGAGACAAAACCAGCTCTAAGCAAATTAAAAATAAACACTCAGCTTTAAGTTTATATCCATCCGATGCTTGCAATTAACTTGAATAACAGCGTAGCCACCAGTGTGGACCACTGCTATCATAATATGTCAAACTGGATTGAAACCAGCGAAAAATGCAGAAAGAAAACATCTTCCAAACCGTTTTCCACATGAACACGAAAAGCGTTGACTGTGTAAGAACTATAGTTGATGTAGTATGGCCGTGTAGCTTGCGTCGAGCCACAGAAAGCGCGCGAAAAAAAGAAGGTTCGTTTATGTTTAGGTGAGTTCACCTGGGTTGATCCAGCAATCCAATCGAAAACTAGTACCTGGTCAGCGGTCAACTTAAAAAAAAGCTGTTCTCGGCGAGCTCTAAGCTTGGGCCCGCGATATGGTCAGGTGATACTGGTCAGCGGATACCTTGTTTTGACAGGTGTCAATTGATCAAAACATGGCTGTCCAATATCAAAGATGTATACTAGAAACTAGCATGCTACTGGCCACATTGGCATACATGGAGGGGTGGACGTACGTACGTACGGACGGTCGATCATGTCATAGCAATAAAACCAAGATTCTCGCATTGATGGGTTGCCATATTTTCTTTACAATGGTGTTATGCGCGCGCGGGAAAAAGGCGCGCGCGGAACTCCGCTATTAAATTTGAACGACTGCTCCAATACCGAGAGGTCACTACTATTTCTAAAAGAGCTGCGCAAGGAGCTGCTGAGTGACCATTTGCAAGGTAAGATTTACACTAAAGACTGAATATAGCGAAGATATCTTTTTACAAACATTGACGTCAAATATCTTTTGATATTCAAATCCAAACTTGTGGCTTCAAGGTGATAAATTATCTTTCTCATGGTTATTTTTTTCACCTGACTGTCCACGATAGGCTTTGCGTTGCCTTATCATTTTCTTGTACATCTCCCAGCCAAACCCGGCAGCAATCGTAGCTAAAAACAACGAAAGGCCGCTGTACACTGTAATGCTGAATATTCCTCCGCTTCCAAAGTAATCCTCTGCTACACTTGTCTTTTTCTGTTACAAAAAAAAAATTCAAAGTGAAAACCAATATGACCAAGACTCTATCCTGTGGCATGGGAATGTACGTAAGTATTTGATCATAACAACTTTGCGGGGATGGGTAAATTATGTAAATACGGCAAGGAATAAAAGTTCAAACGACATCAAGCGACCTTGATGTCAAAAGTCTGCCGAAAATCATTTAAAGCAATAAAAACCACCAAAGAGCTATTTTACCTTTCTATCTAAAGCAAAAAAAGTTTGCTGTTTTCCTCTGTAAACCCAGAAATGGATTTTTTTCCATGCCAATGGTTACAGGAGACATGGGCTAAATCTTCGTTTGACTTATCCAGAAGCTTTCTTTTATAGGTAAAGCAGTTTGTGCCATTAAATAACAAAACGATTCTTGCCACTCATAAGATGCATCACGAGCCAAACTAGGGGCCCTAGTCGCACGCGCTCGATTTCTGTCAATGGCGCAGTATTTGCCAGGGGCACCTACTGAAACAAGCCATTTTTTTCCATATTCATCAAAATATATCACGGCTGTTTAATAAACAAAAAATTAGCTTTTTCCGAGCAATTTCTCTACTTGCTGTGAAATTTTTATCTGCTCCGCACTCCCAGCAGAAAAGGACTACAAATTCCGTTTGCCTGCAGGGCCGGGCGAAAGTTTCCCAGCCAGCAAGCATAATAACAACATTTCAATGCATTGTACGCCAAAATGGGCGTGGCAACAGACCTCGGATTTACTGTTCACTAGGAAGCGTGCGGGGGGAATATAGGGGAACAAGCGAAGGGCACATT
>NC_090877.1:28967553-28970053 GCF_036669935.1 Montipora foliosa | reverse complement strand
TGGAGGACGATAAATGATGACAATTCTCGCCTTAAGCGAATCTGTGCTGATTTTAAACTCAGAATATTCAAACGAGTTTATTTTGCGTGATTCAATCTTCCTAACATCAATTGATTTTTTGATCAGCAATGCAGTCCCACCGCCATTACGGCCAGATAAGCGATTTTGTTGAAAAAGTTTGTAAGTTTCACTTGGAAAAAACTCCAAACTTGCAGCCGTATCATTGTCGCGCAACCACGTTTCAGTCATCGCAAATACATCAATATCAGTTTCAGGATGTAATCAAGCAGCACAGAAGATTTCCCTTGAGACTTAACAGATTGAAGGTTGGCAGAACATAACAATAAAGAAGAATTCGCCTTGTGTTTTGGAGACAATGGCGTACGCTCCACAACACTGATATTCAACCTTGAATTTAGAATATTCAAATTCTTGTCCAAATTGCGGCCCAAAAAATTATCGTTCGATGCAGCACATCTGGTCTAAAGCAGGTTATAACAGTTGAAATATGCCTCTGAATTCCCTTTCCAGCACGAGAACCACGGCGAGTTGGTCGATATCTTGCAACTCCAAGCTTGACTAGGTGTGTCCACAAAGAAGGTTGTAATGGCCGAGTAGATGAAACGTTTGATATCACGTTCATCAAAGATAAACGCGAATACTGAAGCAGCATTATGAGACTTCCAATGCTTACAATGTATTTAGCAGTAAGCTTCGTGAAATTTAGGTTCTTAAAGCAGGAATAATCAAATATCCGGAGCAATAGGTAGTGCTGCCAAAGGCGCTCTACGCTCTACGCTCTACCGATTAAGCCTAAGCACTCCATTGGTATTAGTATTAGTATTAGTATTATTATTATTATTATTATTATTATTATTATTATTATTATTATTATTATTATTATTATTATTACTATTGAAAACCCAAAACCCAGTGTACTGCTGGGAGCTCGAGACACGAGAAATTTAGCTTGGATAGTTTTTTTGGGGGATAGTCGTGTTTTTATTCGTTAAGGACTTTTCCTCGCTATCATTAAAACTTTTAAAATATATATATATATATAGATAGATATATATATATATATTTTTTTTTTTTTTCTTTAAGACAATCACACTGCATGTAAATAGTTGAATGCCTAGTGGAAAGCCAGCTACTCTGTCAGAAGTTTGCTGACTGGTGAGAACTATACTCTGAGTGAAAAAGTGACCTGCGTTGTTCTTGTGTTTTCTGACAACATGTGAAACAGCCATTGTTCTTCAGTTTCCAAATACTCTCGGAGGCACTGCAAAAACACACTAGAGTTCCTGGAGAAGATCGCTCCATAGGCAACGTGGTTGTTAAGGATGCTGCCAACCTGTAAATTATAAATCAGCGTTCTTTATAAGTCAACTCATGTAAGTTGGGAAAAAAAGATTTACCCATCTTGGAAAATCAGTTTGCCTTAAATAATCGTTTAGATCTCAGGATTATGGTTAAAAGTTACCTGTAAGTTGTGTTGTGTGAGAGAGTTAATATGGTACTTTAGCCCATGTACATCCACTAAGGCACCGTCAACATGGCGGTCGATAACAAGTCGGAATACTTCCTCGCTGTTAGCAAGAGCTGTGTGTAGAAACCAGCATAAGGAGTTGAGTATTTAATAAAACTAGTCAGTTTAATACATTTTTTTTCAATTCCTCTCCCACTTTTTCCGATCTGTCTTGTGAGGTTTTGGTAGATTGCATTACTCAGTGTTTAACATCAACCGCAAACTTTATTTACGAATAAAAAAAGGAAACATTTTGAGCAAGAGTCGCCCCAACTTACCTTTGATTATCTAGCAATGTATTATATTTTGGCTGGCCACGCCAGCCTTCTTCAGGAACAAAGAGAGTGGTTGGTTGCTTGTTTAAAAACTCAGGTATTAACGAATGACATCATTTAACAGCCGTAAGGCACTGGCAAGAAAAGCTTGACATTTTCCAAACGTAACGGAAGTAAAAACATCAAGTCCAATCTTCTGCCGCCATGACGATTTTCTACTTCCGTGTTTTCAGCGGTATCGTACATTAACGTGCTTCAGTTTCCACTATATGGTAAAAAACGTAACACGACGGCGGCTTCTTTCTTCGATTAGTTAGGGTTAGAGAAGGAACAGTTGTTTTCGATCAGTCGTTTTTTGGGGGTTGGGAGCTGCTTTAAACTAGGTAAAGTGCATATTCAACCTAGGTAAAATGAAGATCACCAATTTAACCTGGGTAAAAACGGATTCAACCTGACACCGTATTTGACCGGGCGACAACAGGGAAGGAGGCGAAAATCCCCCTCGCAGCTGCTACACCTTATACTACATATCATATGCGGTCAAACAGAAAATATATAACTCTCAATAGAAATTAACCAGAAACACCACGCACCCGCCGGGCGACGGGATTGTTGGCCAGGATAGGGTAAATGAACAAGTGGGTTTTATTTATATCATGAGGAGAGAAAGAAGTGGCTGTTGCAAACGCACTTTGTC
>NC_090877.1:28962553-28965053 GCF_036669935.1 Montipora foliosa | reverse complement strand
GATTTAACCCTTTAAACAACAGATTTTACTCGGATCGAACCTCAACATCAACTGCTCATTTAATATTCCATGTGCTCCTACCCAAAGTACACTTGGCGCTTATACTGAACATACGTCACATACACTACAAGAATGGTGGCTAGGACTTTCCAGTCAGATTGAGAACAAGGTGGCAAACTGTGACACCTGTACCAGAGATCGTCCTGAGCCTAAAGAGCCACTCTTGTGCTCTTCTTTCCCATCACGTCCTTGGGAAAGGCTACCTGCTGACCTCTTTAAACTGGAAGAAAAAGTGTATTTGATTGTCGTCGATTACTACTCCAGATGCTTTGAGATTAAAAAACTGAATGATCAATCATCAACCAGAGTAATCTCAACCTTGAAAGAACTATTCTCCACTCATGGGATACCAGATGTTATTGGGCCATTGGCAAAATCCGGATCGGACCGGATCGTATCGGATCGGACCGGACCGGACCGGATCGGACCGGATCGGATTGACAAAACACGGACAGGTCCAATAACAAAATCCCCGCCAAAAGTAGACGGTCACCAGACAACGTGCTGAAGACAGGAAAAGTCGAATTCTGTGCCTTTCCCTCTTGTGTAGTCGTCTCCTTATTTATTGAGACACGTCGAAATGTTTTTTTTTTCCAAAAGTGATGACAGATTCCGAAGCGGAATTATGAAAGATACGATGTGACGAATTGACCGAGTGTGCGACGTCTTCTTCAAACATGAAAACTGACAACATTTTTTTTATTTTAGCTCAGTCCCTGACAATTGCACAATAGCCTGATTTAACAACAGAAAGGGAACCTCAGTTGACGAAAGGAGAACCAGCATAATAGTTCGGATTCTACTCTAATATGGCTTAATATGGATATTTTGCTGCGCGCGCCATCGTCAACTGACATTCCCGTTCTGTTGCTAAATCAGGCTATTGTGCAATTAAAAAGGACTGGGGTAAAGTAAAGAATTGTCGTCAGTTTTTATGTTTGAAAAAGAAGACCTTTATGTACGCAGTCAGTTCGCTTATTGACGTCAATTCGTCACATCTTTCACAGCTCCACTTTGGAATCTGTAATCACTTTTGGAAAAAAAAAAACATTTCGAAGAGTCTCAATAAATGAGGAGACGACTACACAAGAGAGAAAGGCACAGAATTTGAGCACGTTGTCTGGAGTTATTGATCCAGTCCGACTTTTGTCAACCCGGTCCGATCCGATCCGATCTGGTCCGATCCGGTCAGATCCGATCCGATCCGATCCAGTCCGGTCCGATCTGGTCCGATCCTGGTTTTGCCAACGGCCATGTTATTGTATTTAATAATGGTCCTCGATTCAGCTCGGGCACCTTTCGGCTATTTGCCACTGATTACGATTTGCTCATGTAACAAGCTCTCCCATATACCCAAGGGCTAACGGGGAAGTTGTGAGGGCTGTCTGCACCGTCAAATCACTACTCCGCAAGAATCAAGATCCCTATCCCTATCCAGCTCTCCTTGCTTACCGTTCTTCGCCTTTGCAGAATGGGTTTTCACCCAATGAGCTGCTCATGGATCGCCGTTTGCGGACCAAAGTTCCTTCAATACCCACCATCCTCAAACCAAACGTACGTGATACCGACCGGCAAAGAGTTCAACAGAAAGAGGATGAATACATATCAAAGCAACAGATTAATCATGACAAACCATACCGGGCCCATGTTCTCCCTCCTCTGATCACAGGCAATCGTGTGTGGGTGCGATACCAAAACCAGGAAAGTCAGATCGTCGGAAGAGCAATACCGCCTAGGACCTACCTCATTAAGACTGCCGGGAGCACAGTGAGGCGTAATCGTTCTGCGCTAGTATCCATTGGCGGTACTGCAGCTGGTTCAAAGACAATCACAGCCCCTGACAGACCAACTGACGTGGTACTAAACAATAAGGCACCTTCAGTCCCCCAGACACCTTTCAAGGTTTCCACCCCTGCGCCAGATGATTTTTCAGCTGGATCTTCAACACCTCGTGGATCAACAATGGCAACACCAGCTCAAGAGATCCATCCTGTAACGTATTTCGTCGTTGCCGTGAATAATTAACAGACAATCAGCTTAACATTATTATATTGTAAACTCAACCAGAAGGAATACACGTGCAATATGCAAATTAGCTAGCGTCCAACAGAGGCAAATACACCACAACTTCCACAAGTTCCACAACACTAACTTAACCAGGACGCTTTTACAACCACTAACTGTCCAAGACTGATGAACTGAAAACGATACGTTAATTCTCTTATAACAATGTCCCGAAATGTATTACAAACTTTAACAAATGTAACGTAAGGTGTCCAAGAATGTCATATTTTCTCTATCAATCTGTCCGGTGCCTTGCGCACTCTACTGGATCGGCGAAGTGGCTTCCAACCTGTCTCGGCAGATTGACCCTGAACCGGTGTTGACTTCTCTGCGACAGGAGGGGATTCTAACGTCTCCAACGTAACTTGATCTCAAG
>NC_090877.1:28952553-28957553 GCF_036669935.1 Montipora foliosa | reverse complement strand
CTTTTCGTTCTTTTCTTTTCCTCTTTTAAATAAATAAATAATTAAATTGTGCAGGCACTCATTGCGCTGAAAATATTAAGGTCACTGTGCCGTGACGATTGCGAAAGAGCATGCTTGCAGGCTATCCCGGGTAGGACTCAGTTTGTTGAGATTCAACGTCCAACATTGCTCTGTCAACGATCTTCCGAATGGGAAGCCAGTTTGGTTTGGCTGGAGTAGACTAAGTCAAACTACTTCCTGCTGTAATCTACTCGGTCTTTAATAGCATAAAAACATGGAACATACAAAATGGCAGATCTCTCTGAGCACATGGCCCTCAACATGCAACGGGGCACTGGTAACAACTGCAATCCGGAAGTCGTTAAAATGAACACCTAATACTACATCTCCCCACCAAAAGGTTCAAGGGAGTTAACTCAACATGAAACTGTTAATGTCAAAACACAAGTTTGTTTGTTTACAACTCCAGACACTGCGGTTTCTTTACTATTCTTCCTGAGCGGGTAGCACATATACGCTGTCCTGGATTTTCATAGACAGAATGGCCCGGTGGAGAATCCTCAGTGTTCGGATGGATCTCTTGAGTCGGTGCTGCCATTGTTGGACCACGAGGTGTTGAAGATCCAGCTGAAAAAATCATCTGGCACAGGGGTGGAAACCTTGCAGGGTGTCTAGGGGACTGAAAGTGCTTCATTGTTTAGTAGCATGTCAGTTGCTCTGTCGGGAGATGTGATCGTCTTTGAACCAGCTGCAGGTCCGCCAATGGATACTAGCGCAGAACGATTACGTCTCACTGTGTTCGCGGCAGTCTTAACGAGGTAGGATCTAGGCGGTATTGCCTTTCTCTGGCACAGGTGTCGCAGCTGTTTGCCACCATATTCTCAATCTGACTGGAAAGTTCTGGCCACCATACTGATGTTCGAGCTCTACCTTGACACTTCGTTGTGCCGAGATGACCGGTATGAATGTTGTCAAGTATTTTGTGCCTGTTAAGGTGATTCCTCAGTATTGCATTGCGCATCCCTACTGCGCACGATTTTTGCGTCATTAGCGCGCGCAAATTAGCGCGTGCACGTACACAGCGAAAGAAATTTCCCTCAAGCTAAGCTCGATAGCGAAGTAAATGCTCATTTTCTTTTAAACGAGCATGGTGACCTGTATTTTTTATTGCATAATAATAGTGTGCATATTGTGCCCCTTAATTTAAAAGAAAACTAAAAAAATTTATCGGAAGCAAAAAAAGATGTAGGCGAAAGCATGTTGGAACCCGTTACTCTGTGATGCAAATTATGACCGCAAAAATAACGACTCTACGAACGCTTTACGTCCACGTCGTTTCAAATAGTGTTATGTTTCCACAAATTTTATATAATATTGTTCTATATGCTCGACATTTTCTTCCTGTTAAGTTTTTTTCCGAGTATTACTTTTATAAACTACCTATCGAGCTACCGCAAAATGTAACGTGGACCGATGAATAATGCGCCTAAATAGCACGAGTACAAGCATAAATTGGGTAAGATTGGCCCATCATATCTCTTAAGCGAGAATGGTGACCTATCATTTTTATTTTTTTTTTCGAAACAGTGCTTGGTAGAGAACATTCAGGGAAAGTTTTAAAAAAATTCATCGGGAACTTTAATTTCTGAGGAATCACCTTAAGGAGCCATAATCTTGTAAACGTTGCATTGCATTCACCGCACGCAAAGCTTCGCGTGACTTTGTCAATGTCCGTTATGAGAAATGCATGTCTGTTGTAAATTACCATTAGCATTGTTGGTTTTCCAACTTTATTATCGTAGGGGGCTAGTCTGTGGATCATGGTCAACCAATCGTTGTGGCCCACTTCGTTCACTGCTATCCCTTGCTTTAAGTGGGCTTCGAGTTTGGTAAAATCGTTTGGTGTTCCAAAATTGTTTGTTGCGAAAAGGTTTTCCGAGTACTCTCTTGTTTTTTGAAGATTGTCCCTTCTGTCTGCTCCATGGTGCATTGCAATACATCGAAAATACAAAAGTTGCCTTGAAAAGTGCCAATTGCGTAAACTAACCCCATTTTATTTTCGTAGCCAATCTGGCAACCTTCCTTCGCCTAATAGTAATGGTTACCGATTTGACACAACATGCACCTCCACAAACACAAAACCATCAAAAGCCCTTTTTTTTTTTATCTGGACGCTTGATGTCTTCTTGTGCCAAACGGAGATTTTCCATGTCTAGCACCCACGCTTCTGTTTCCGAAAACGTTTCAAACCAGGGACTTAAGGGCTTTTGATAATAGAAAATTGATGTGTCTTCTTCGATGTGTCGAAGCTTGCAACCCCAATTAAGCCGAATGTAATGTCTGTGCAGCACATTGTCTTTGATCTTTTCCAAAACGTTTTCTGCAGTCGTTTCTCTTGTTCGACTGTAAAACATTGGTTTAAATTTGGAATATTTTCGTAGGCTTCTACAAATCGAAACTCCGCATTCAATTTTCCTAAACACCTTGGAGTGGTAGTTTTTTTGTTCTTGTTTTGACACCTGTTCCGAAACTCTTTTTTGAAGGTTTGTAAACGTACTTTGTTGGTTGTAACTTGTTTTGGTTTTCGAAAATTATCATGCATCCTTTTGGCTTGCTCTCGCCAAGCTTTACAGTTTGTTGGTTCCTATTGAGAGTTTTATTTTTTTCTGTTTGACCGCGTATGCTAAGTAGAATAAGGTGTGGCAGCTTCAAGGGGTATTTGTGCCTATGACCTAGTTGTATTCTTCTCACGTGTCTGGAGTCTCAATCAATGACATTCGTGTCGAGGAATTGGCCTTAATCAAAAATTTGTTTTGAGATTCTGGTTGGTAGAGCCTTTCCATTTGACGTTTGCGAGTAATGGAACGGAATTTTGATTTCTGACGCCACTAGGCTGTGGGACTTTTTCCTATCGTGGTAAGTGTTCATAATGCAGATCCTTCCCAATCCAAAGTCGGTGTATTAGCAAAATTGAAGGGGCCTCACATAGAGGGGGTTAATAAAGGTATTTTGGATCATTTCCTCTCTGACCCCGCCGGATCTTAATTTTAGGTGTCAGTTTGCCAAGGTCAATCAACGGAGTGATTACTTGTCTTTAGTCCACTCCACTGGCCTTTGACTATCCTGAGCCAGTTTAAACAGACACGAGTTGTACCGCAATTCCCTCTAATGAAGGGCTAATACTCGAAACGTCATTTTATTTCTTCACGATGGCAATAAGACGTTTATTAACTCATTTGATGAAACTAAATCTTCGTGTTCTATTTTCCACCAACGCAGCACCATTGTTTCTTTAGAAACTAACCTCTTTTTTCGTTTGTACCTTACACTGTCTTACTGCTTAGTGTTTAATCTGATAATTCCTACTAAATATAGCGAAACAAATTGAAGATCAGGAGAAGATGAATGTGTCGGAAGTCTTCTTAAGTCCGCTTAATGTTATTTTCTTTGTCTTCTTACAACTTATGTCGTCAGGAACTGCTTGAATCGTCGTCTAGCAGAAAACCCATTGAGAGCTACAGGTCCGCACAGATAATGATTAGACTTGAATCAACCTACCCTTTACATTGGCAATTTCACGAATCCCAAGCTTGTGTTCTTCGCTATGATTTACAGCGGAGACCTGGAAAACAGCAAACATTATTTGTAGTTGTCTTTTATTGAGCCCTGCGAAGAGCCTTCTACGGCTGCCTTTAGAAAGAAGAAGAAATTTTTTTTTCAATTCCCTGATCACCTTTAATCCTCGAATGTTAGTTCGTCCTTCCAGACTGACTGAGGCCAGTGAAGTAGTAATAATACTGATGAACATGCTGGTGATAATAAGTCCAGCTAACATCCAAACAACACCCAGTACTTTACCAAGAATCGTCTTGGGGGCTTTGTCACCATATCTGGTGAGAAGGAGATTAAAGTTTGATTGCTTGGTGCGCATTCTAACAATACAGACACAGTGATCAGTAATATATAAAATTCTGTTGTCTTCGTCTTATAGCAGATGCAGACGTACATTCAAACTTAAAATCTATAAAATAAACTTCAGCGCTGACTTGCTTCCTGAGCTGATTGAAATGCAGGATCGCAGATGCTTCCTTGTCATTATATTTCATGTATCTTGACCTGTATCTAGGTACGAGAAGACGGTTCTGGGCTCGAATGAAGTAAGTAATAACTCGATTTTTGCCAATATTTTCATACAATGTATCAGGTAAGGATTCGCTATGCGCCCTGTAAAAAAGTCTAAGAACATCTAACTTACAATAAATAGAAAAGGTAGGCAACTAAACATATCTGAGCGGGTTCTCCGCATCTAAGGAGATTATAGGTAGATTATACGTGCCGCTCTACAATAAAGCCTTTCTATTGACTTAAAAGATCAGAGTGGGACTTGAGGCCACATTAAAAAACATTAAAATGTCTGTACTTGGTTTCAGCCATACGATTGATCGCGATTCCAGCAAACTTATCGAGCGACAAAATATAAGCCACTCAAATAAGCTAGCGAGTCGATTTCGTAATGAGCGGCTTCTCAAAGAGCTGCCCACATTTGTGTTTTACGCATTAGAGTTGCGAAAAACACTTCAACAACTGTCGCACGGCAAAAAAACTATCTAATCGGTTCGTGCTTTGGAGGCGAGAATTTGGTAAGTAATTAGCCCTACTGATGGAAATGGGCCCACACAAGGACAAAGAAAATCTCTGACCACGGTGGGAATTGAACCCACGAGCAGCGGTGATCTAACCCGAAGGTCAATTCCCACCCTGGTCAGAGTTTTTCTCTGTCCATCAGTAGGGCTAACGCTCACATGGTTCATATGGGGTGGAAACTTAGCACTTCACATTACACTCTAATCAGTTAAGTAAGATTCAATTCTCGGTTTCCACATGACCTCACGACCGCCATGTCGGTGCCCCTAAACAAAGAAAAGGCGGCCATGTTGGTGCCCCGACCAAATCCTCCTGGAATTTAACTCTATTATTATGCAAACGCTTCCCTTTGTTTT
>NC_090877.1:28935053-28945053 GCF_036669935.1 Montipora foliosa | reverse complement strand
CTAGTCCTCCAAGAAAACCCCCTAAGGGACTCTAGCTCTGATTGGATAAAGAATAAAGTAGATATTTTTACATTTTCACAGCCTTTCGCCGGTGTATATAAGAAAGTTAATAATTAATTAATATTTAATATTTTTTAGGCGCAAATTAACATGTGAATGTGATCAAATGCGCCTAAGTTCGGTATTCTTCAATTTTGCCTCCTCAGAAGCAATTTTGTAATCATGTCTCTTGTAAAAATTTCAATGAATTCATTAGTAATGAGGTTTATTAATCGCGTTAGAACGGGTGCGTTTAGGGTTTGGGGCGAGGTAGATGTTGATGACCCTCCCCACCTTGTTCTTCCGTTCCGTCTTCTGTAGAACCCTCCGAGCCTAGGCTCTGTTTAGACGCGCGATTCTTAAATTTGTGGATGACAGATGCTCCTTTTTCTCTTGACATATTGTCTGATGTGACTCGCTTTGTGTACCCAAACTCGTTTATGACGAAGTGCGACGATAAGTCAGGCTATGACCTCGTCCTCTTGTCAGAAGCTTCGCAATCATATTTTGGTTTCAGCTTTGGTGGTCTGTGGTTTGTTTGTACTACTTTACCGTTTGATTGGAAGATAGCACCTTACGTTTACCATACAATACGGCTTTCGGTGTCAGGATTCTTGAGGTCTAAGGGTATCCGTTACTCGTTGTATATCGATGATCGGTTAAATGACGAACTCTTAACATCCTGTGGCCCGTGGTCGGTTCTTCCGGAGAAGAGGTCCCCCAACTTTCGATTGAGCGCGGCTAGAGGTGCTTTGTTTGTAGTCTTGTCTGTTCTAATGGAACTTGGTTGCACTAGTGGCATTAAAAAATACGTCTTGTCCCCTACTACGTCTTTAGAATATTTGGGTTTTTATTGTAGATTCTACAAAGCAATCGTTCTTAATTTCCGAGCGTAAGATTGAGTCGTTTGCCTGACTTAGAGAGAGTATCCTTGGTGGGAAGTCTTCTACTGCTCCTCTAAAAACTTTGCAGAGGTTTCAAGGGAAATGTATTTCTTTTTCGTTGGCAGTTCCGGCCGCGAAACCTTTTATCACAGAAGTAAGTAGAGCTATTTCATTGGTAAACTCCGATGGCATGGTTTCTTTGTCGAAACCTGTGTTGGAGAAAATAGCGCATTGGCGTTTCAACGATAATTGGGAGCAATGTCTCCCATGGAGGGATGAGAAACATCACAGTTCAACTCTCTCCACGGATGCATCAGGTAGGGCATGGTTGGGGGTGTGTCATTCACTCTCCGTCTGGTGACCAGGCCCTTGGCGATTATTGGTCTAGCGATCAACTCAGTCTCTTTATTTCGTCTAAAGAGATGCTTGCTTTGGTGTATGCGATCAAAGCTTTACCGGATTCGATTCATAACTGTCGGATTGACGTCCGCGTAGACAGCAAGGTGGTCACTGACGTCTTGGGAGGACAGGGTAGTAAGTCTTCCTCCCAGTTGACGTCGGTGACGAAGCAATTGTCTTTTGAATGGGTGTCCCGTAATATCCAACTAAACTTGCTATACGTTACTTCCGGAGAGAATCTGGCGGATGATCCTTATAGACGTCTTTCTCGTTGTGATTCGGCGCTTTCTTTGACTGCATTTGAGGCTACTGATAGAGCCTTCGGTGGTGCTCATGGTCATTCATTTGATCTTATGGCCTTAGAATTCAATGCTGTCAGGGGTAGAGATGTTTATCCCTTACCCCACTTTTCTCCGTTTCTCAGCCCTCAGTCAAGGGGTGTGAATATTTTTTGTCAGGACTTGCGCGCAATGGACTGTATGTCTAACCTTTATGTTTTTCCTCCTCTTTCGCTTATTGGTGCGGTTTTGAAATTCCTTTATAGCTTTGGTATTCCATTTACAATTGTACTTCCTTTGTACTCTCCCCGGATGTATTGGTGGGCTGAATTGATGGCCCGTGCGTCTAATGATCTGTGCCTTGGAAAGAGAGGGGACATGAACGTTCTTTTGTCTCCCTCAAAATTCCCTCTGGATTTGTGGGCTGTGCGTGTTGCACGATTTTAATATGTAGTACGCTATCGGACGTTTTGAGTCTGAAGTTTAGGGTGTTTTTCTTTTTCCAGACGCTCCCCAGAGTTCTCAGATTGTACTCGCCGTCAGTATCTTGTCCGTCTTGTTCTCGTCCTAACGATGAGCATTTTAAATTTTGTCAACAATGTGGCTATGCAAGGTGCTCTGGAGGGCAGTCCAGCGAGGGTCCAACACTCAAGGTTGACGAGGAAGAATTTCACAGCGCCTGCAGGTTCTTCGGTTCAGCGGTCTTCTTCACGTTATGCTCGACAGAAACGTGCTTTGGAACGGGAACTTATTCAATTTCTAGAGAACCTATCCATTCCCAAATCGTTAGCCACTGCTCTTCCTTTTGACGTTATCACCTTTCTTGTTTGGAAAGATAAGGTCCACAATCAAATGTGCCTAAGTACGAATCACGATGGTCTTCCCTGTGATTGTCCTAAGAGGCCAGCGTTTGGTACCGTTGACTCCCTGATTGGGAAGCTTAGGTCGATATTTGGTGACAACGGTAGAGGTGTGGAATGGCACTATCTTCTAGGTGTACGTAATCCTGTGTCCTGCAGGTCAGTTAAACGATACCTAGCAGATGTTAGGGAAGAACAGCTTCGCGCTAGGGTTACCCCTAAGCAAGGTGAACCTATCCTTGTGAGTGATTTAGCAGTAATTTTAGAGTATATTCAGAATCAGCTTAAGGTTTGCGGGGGTTACGCGCAATCCAAATTTTTGTCCTTGCCAGAGATCAGGCGCTCTTTAAAGTGATGTTTTTTGCGGGTGATCGAGCTGCCGATTTGCTAGAAATTAAAACGTTCGCAATCTTACGTTTTCCTGATAATTCTGGGTTTCTCTTCAATCAGGTCTGGACAAAATCACTCAGGTCGGGGGATGCAAATGTTTGCCCTGTTAGGGGTTAAGAATTATATGTCAATGTTTGCAACCTGCTGGGGATTCGTTTCGCCCCAGGTTTCCTCTTTCGTCCTGTCACCAAATCTAATGGGGTTGGATCTGCTTGTTTGGAACCTCCGGCGGTTCAAGCTACAATTGTAGGTTGAATTTCTATGTTTCCTTGTTAGCGCAACGGCTTACTAGCGGCCATTTTACTCTTCATGGATTCCGTAGTGGTGCCGCGGTGTCTTTAGCGCTGGAGGGTGTCAGCCTCCATGAAATTATGGATTGTGTTGGTTGGAGGAGTAGTAAAACGGCCTTGCATTATATTTAATTTGAAACGAGTAGTGAATCCGACAGGCGCTGCAGCTAAACTAGCCGATCTTCCTTTGGAAACGGGAGGGGTATATAAACACCTTAATAATCTGAGGGGTTTTCGTCGGGCTTTTCAGTGAGTCGAGTAATGTTCTCTGGAATTTAAAAAATTTTTGTGTGTTATTACATAATTGGTTATGGTCACGTTTATTGTGTTATTTCAAATATTATCGTTAGAGTGTAATTTAAATTACGTAAGGATTGGGAAAAGGGTGTCTCGTTGTGTCTTTTGGTGCTAGATTAATCAACGGTGTTTTTTGGTGATTGGCTTGGTCAATACCATTTTGAGATTGGTTATTGGCTAGGGGAAGGCCAGAGAGTCTTTCCCCACACCTTATTTACATCTCATGTATAACAATACCTGGGGAGAAATATTACACTATGCTATTTCACATGGCTCGTTTCCATGTTGTTCTCTCACATGGTTGCCGATAGACCTAATCGGCTAACTCAATGTTGTACCCAATTCAAACCCTTTGGGAATAAAACGTTTTGTTCCAGGTATTTCCATATCATTTGAATATGAATGCTACATTATCATGGAAATACAATACACAAAGAATCTTAGTCCCGGGAGATTTGAATTGGGTACAACATTGAGTTAGCCGATTAGGTCTATTACCGATCCTTTATGTTCCAATTCCATTAGTAGGGCTAACGCTCACATGGATTACATGAGTAGAAAACTAGCACTTCACATTACCCTCCAATAGTTAATTCTTTTAACGTTGAAATAAACGTATGTACAAACGTAACCCCTCGAGCTCCTTGTACATTTCTGTGTAGCCTATATTTTGAACGCTCACAGATTAATTGTAGAAACTTTTTGGGAGTCTAAATTAAGCCTAGAGAAAAGTTACGGTCAGGTTAGAATTAGTTTTGGTTTTTATACAAGGCATCAATTGACTTTAGGAAGCGTTCTCCTTCGTCGAACGCAAATACTGAGATCGACAAGATTTAAGAAGATCTGCTGAGTTGCGTAACACAGAACTTGAGGGAAGCTTAAGGTATAGGTGTTTTCAATTCTTTGGGGAGGGGGGAAGTTGATAGCTTTTTTAAACTAGCCAGAGTGAAAGTTCAACCTAGGTGGTGAAATGAGGATCACGAGTTTAACCTACGCAAAAACGGATTCAACCTGAGACCTGATTTGACCGACAACACACTTGACTATAGGTACCTGCTTTAAATAAATTAAATTTATTTAAAGTAGGTAGTTATACTGAAACTGTCGAAAAGGGAGATATAATTTGACATAAGTTTAAATTCAAAATTTACAGGCGCCATGTTAAACTCCTTGCACTCTGCAGTTTAAGTAGCCTCAATGGTGTGAGAGCCCATTCAAAGACACCTTTGTAATATATGTACACTGATCAATTGGTGAGGCAACTCGGTTACTCTTGAACATCAAGAATTATTATGGGAGACTGCTCTTACCCGACCGTTGTCATAGTGATGAAAGCCCACCAGAATCCCTCAAATGTACCACGTAAAAACGTGACAGGAAACTGATCATCGTTGTCTTTTCGTTCCTGTGGGTTACAAAAACAATTATTTTCCTCTTTTTAGTAACAAATGACAGACGGTCCAAAAGCGCGAGTTGTTAGTTTGATTTTCTAGTTTCACCCCAAGGGGTGAGTTACACAACAGAGCAAGCTCCGATTACAAAGTGCCACCCTTTTTATTACTGTTTTAACATTGCCTTTTGAGATGCAATTAAATACGCTCAACAAAATAACGAGCTATTCAAGATTAGAAATGATTTGTTGAATACCTGTAAGCAAACCTGTTTTTATATGGTATTTTATAATTAATTTTTATTGTGGATTATTTTTACACTTTGTATGACAAGAAACATTTGAGGTGATGTAAAATGAGAATGAACGACAAAATATTACAGGGTCTGGAAGGGGGTCCGGATCTCGAGTCATGGGTTGATTTTACATGACGAATCACGATGTTATGTCGCCACGAAACACGTATTAGACGCCATTTTGAAAGAGCGTGAGATAGGTCTGGGCTGAGTGATAAAACGACAGGGAGAGGAAGAGGGGAGAGCGGGAGAGAACTCAAACCGCCTTCCAGAAACCCAGCCTTTTCTCCGTAGCCGCGTCCACCAGCGGACGCGGCTTTCTAATTGGTTAGCCGCGCACCGGTGGCTCAGTTGGTTGAACACCGGGGTGTCACGCGGGAGGTCGTAAGTTAATCTCCGGCCGGACCAACACTCAGGGTCTTTAAGTAACTGAGGAGAAAGTGCTGCCTTTGTAAATACATCTACAAATGGTTAGACTTTCAAGTCTTCTCGGATAAGGACGATAAGCCGGAGGTCCCGTCTCACAGACCTTGTTCATTAACTCTGTGGGACGTTAAAGATCCCACCAACTATTCGAAAAGAGTAGGGGACAGTGTTCCCGGTGTTGTGGTCTGACCTTTCCAGCATGTGGTCGGCTTGGCAGGATTAGCTTGAAGGCTTCTGTTTGAATTAGACTGCAAGTGTGTATAACAGCCAGAAGTCAGGCTACTTAGCCAAGTGCTGGAGCCTCACTCATAAAGACTCATAAAGCTTGAAGCGAGTCAATCAACGCAAGGCGAGCTTAACACAACAAAGGACACTCTTTGTCACGATGCTTAAATGGCGAACGTGTATGAATGTGATGTTAAAGGGGCGATTCTGCTTGCGTTGAATTACTTAGAACCTAGAAACAAGAGTGTCGTTTTGAAGCCAGAACAAAAGAAAACAAATGCATTGCATTGCGTGAGCGCCTACCATGGCAGTACACGTCCGAATCCTGCTCCCCAGTTTTATCAGTTTTTATCGCTTTTTGAATCTTTTATATATTGATTTGTTATCTTATTCTTCCATCATTGGACTCTACTATCATTGGAGATGGAGCGAATGTACACTCGTTCTTTTTTGAAGGCGATTTTTTCTATAATATCTTCCAAACCGAAGCCTTTGTCAGCGAGTGTTTGGAGATGTCTGGTCGAGGCCGCAGGGCAGGAAGATTTAACCTGAGACTTTCGAGGGGCACAGTAAGATTTTATTCCGCCAGGTCACACTTGTCACTGAGACGCAGTTGGAGAAGTTAATTTCCAAGTTTGCGTGTAGGTCATGTGATCTTGATCCTATCCCTGCAACAGTTCTAAAGGAGTGTCTCTTCGATTTAATACCAGTGCTGACTAAGATAGTTAACATGTCTATTACCGATACCGTAGTTCCATCCAGTCTGAAAAATGTGTCTTTGTCTCCTCGTCTTAAGAAGGCAAATCTGAATCCCGAAGAATTCAGCAGCTTTCGTCCAATCTCAAACCTAAATTTCCAAACGCATTGAAAAGCTTCTAGCAACCCAGATATGACATCATATCGATGATAACAACTTACATGAAATTTATCAGTCTGCCTATAAACAGCATCATAGCACGGAAACGGCACTGATTAAAGTCCAGGATGATATACTGCGAGCTAATGATAATAACTCTTGTGTGATATTGCTGCTATTAGATCTTTCAGCAGCATTTGATACAGTGGATCACCAGATTCTTTTGTATCGTCTTTCACATTGTTTTGGCATTGTGGACAATGTGTTCGAGTGCTCAAATCATACCTGTCTGATCGTCACCAGACCGTAAAAGTAAACGATGGCACGTTATCTAGTCGCAAGCTACATTACGGTGTTCCACAGGGTAGTGTCTAGACTTGCCACAAGTCGACCTCACGATAACCCCAGAAGTGATTTTTCGTACGCGAAGTGAATGAGCGAGCGACGAAGTCGCGAGAGGTCGACTTGTCTCGCTTGCAAAGTTTTCATTTGCGTCTCGCGCCAAAAAGGGGATGACGTCATTCGCAAGCCCTGAACTTGATAGCGCAATCCGACGGAAACAGTCGAACATGTTTGTTTCTACGAAATCGAAAGAGGAAATTTGTTAACTTTGTGCTAAAGGTATCAGAAACAAAGATGAAATAAAACGAAAGCTTTTTTTTAATCTCGAGTCGCCGCTTGGAAAGGAGATCTCCAGTGGTATTTTCTGGACCAACACTTGTTCCGTGATTTGTGCTGATAGAAACGAAAGACTAATATATTCGACAGATTAGCAAGTAAGGGAAAGCTTCGAAACGTCAAGAAAGTCAATTGATTTCACTCATGAAAGATCAGGTACGCTTCAGGTGTAGGAGACGTACTAGACCGGGATTAAAAGATACATCTTAGTGAAACCTAACCTTACCATTTAGCGATGCAATGACTCTCGTCGATGAATACACATCTTAAAATTTTTTGTTCCATTCGACGAGAAATGTGTTGATAGTCGTTGAGAATCGCCTCGGGACTTCCAGACACTCGTTTATACTTAAGATTTTACATGTGTAAATGTGTTGTCTCCTAAATAGCGACCGGCTAGAGACCAAATCTTTCGTGAGTGAAATCAGTGGAAGAATTACGAAGACGATAGCATTGCCAGCCGCTCCACGTGAACGACCAAAAGCGTACGGGACCAGTTCAAAGGTCAGACTTTTCCCAGCTCCGGTTGGAGAAGACACAAACAGATCTATGCAAGACAGATATTCTTCAATTATTTTCCTCTGATGGTCGCGTAATTTGGAATATCCGGTAGCCTTAGTAGCATGTTTGAAAATCACGCTTCACTGCGTGTGGCAAATTTTGATTGACAACTCTATCCCCTGGGGTCCACGAGGACTACTCTGATTGGCCTAGCTCAGCGACCCGTTTTGGGGTCGCTAAATTGGCGCCAATCAAGTATGAAAAGTCCTTCGTTCCGCGCGTATCTAGACGAAGGACTTTTCGAAAGTCTAGGTAGTGTCCTTGGACCTATTTTATTCCTGCTTTACACCTCACCCTTGGTCGATATATAAACAATAGCCTTCATTTGGCCCGAAAATATGCTCGGATATTTGTCCGCGGACATTATCTGTTCCGAGAAGCAAACAGCCGGCTTTCCGAGGGCAAAGCTCAAGGAAAACTGTGAGCTTCGAGGAACTGATAATGTCCAAGGACAATTATCCGAGCATATTTTTAAACCCAAATTGAGGCTATTGTGTTTATTATCGCAACAAGCGGGATCAGCCAGTCCGTCATATGTCAACACGTCAAAGTTTGTCAATTGGCTTCCAAAACCGCGTCATTCAATATTCATTTCCAGAATTTCGAACAGACTTCGCTTCAGTTAAAAGCCTGAATATGCTTGGGGAAAAAGTACAACATTTCAGTGAAAGAAAACATCCTTGTTTAATTGTGTGGATACAAGTGGCGGATACGATTTACAAACAGCTTACTGTCAAAATTAGCGTACGAAGTGGATTTTTTGGTGTTTTCTGGTACCGCTCTATCGACCAGCAGGTTTATCTCTTCTTCTGTTACGAAAGCAAACCGTTCTGCCATCCTAACATTAATTTTAATGTGAGACTTGAATCCTTGAAGTCGGTTTTAAAAATTGGGGAATATCATTGGGGAATATCCCCAGTTTTAGGTGGGGAATATTCGTCCACGTGACGCGTTTAGACCAATCGCGCGCGAGCGAAAATATTTGATGCATTATAATATGAGATATTATAAAGTCAATTTCCATCTGTACGCAGTTGATACGCAATTATACCTCATCTTTGAATTGTCCTTTCTAGTTTGTTGACCTAGCAAAGTCAGTGATAGAAGACCGTGTACGAGATATTGATGCTTGGATGATAGTCAACATGCTCAAAGTGAATACGGACAAGACAGAGCTAATTGTCCTAATTGGCCGTCATCGCCTACTTCCGCCCCTGACCTCAATTTCAGTCTGTGATGAGGTGATTTGCAAGTCATCACCAGTTAGAAATATCGGAGTTCTTTATGATACATCTATGTCTATGGAACATCATGCCACAGCCATGTGTAAGGCAGGTTTTTATCACCTTCGAAATATTAGCCGCATAAGTAAATTCATCAGTCGCCGCACCGCTGAAATACTCATGCATGCTTTCGTTATATCCAGACTAGACGTTTGGAACTCATTACTGTATGGACTGCCTACACAAACCTTGAAGAGACTTAAGCATGTTCAAAAAGGTAGCGGCCAGAATCGTTACGCTTACAACTAAACATGAACATGTATCATCCATATTGTATGACCTGCATTGGCTTCCGATTGAACAGCGCATAGTTTTTAAGATTCTTTTACTGACCTTTAAATGTCTAAATGGCCTAGCCCCTTCATATTTGTCAAATCTCGTTACGTGGTACGTTCCTCGGCGCAACTTAAGAGGGCATGTCCACAAAAATCGAACAAAAGGTGGCCAAAATGGATTTTGCTCAAATTTTGTCCAGATGTAGCCTATTATGTCTCTAAATGCACTGTATAGTTTTTTAAATCATTTGTATTTTTATTTTGGAGAAAATGCAAATTTAAGAGTTCGTGTCGCTTCCTTTGCCGTCAAATTTCGCTACAAAAACCAATTCGTATCCGCTCAAACCCTCCTAAAAGCTCTTCTGTGATATCTCTACATGAGGTTTACGTGATTTTTTCGAAATTTGAATCACCGCTTGCATCCGAAATAATTTCAACTTTAAGACGCCTGGTTTTACTTGACTGAAGGTACCCCTGAAACCGCATCGTTTTTCAACATGCGATAAAGCTCTAAATCTAACAATATTTGCACCGTTAACTCTTTAAGTGATAAGCTTTCAATTGATATAAAAA
>NC_090877.1:28922553-28925053 GCF_036669935.1 Montipora foliosa | reverse complement strand
AAATCTTGATTCTATAGTGAACGGCTATATTCGAAAATGGCTTGAAATCCCGATATCTGGTACACTGAGTAATGTTTTTCTAGAACGCAATAAATTTGGCCTTAATAGTTGTCCTCCTTCAGTTAAATTCACTCAGTGCAAAACAGTTCTCCGCAATTCCTTAAAAGAGTCACGGAATGATTCCCTAAAAGATCTCTGGAAGTCGTCAAGCAGTCACACCAATATTCAATACGATGTGTTCAAATCCACCAAGGAAGTTCTTAAAGACTTCCGTTCTTATCAAGAAGACAAACTGCAACACCACTTAACATCTCAAGGTTTCTTTTTTACAAATGTTATCAAGCACTCATTGTCATCTGTTAACTCTATTTGGTCGTCTGCCCAATCTCATCTACCCAAGAACATCTACAATTTTACCATTCGCTACATCAACAACTCCCTTCCTACACGAAAGAATATGACAAGATGGGAATTTTCACAAAATCCTGATTGCTCCTTTTGCCTTAACCCTGAGTCACTCCTCCATATGGTCGCTGGTTGGCAACATTACCTTGATCGCTTCACCTGGAGACACGACTCAATTCTCAACTTCATTGCCAACTCACTTCAGCCTGTAATTAATGATCGTTCTTCACTCTATGCTGATGTCAATGGCTTTCCGAGTCCTTCAATTATAACTGGTGAAAATTATCGTCCAGATCTTCTTTTCCTAATACAGTCCAAGTGTCTATATATTCTAGAAGTAACGGTTGGTTTCGAATCTAACCTTAAAACAATGCAATAAGCAAAAAAGAAAAATACATGAACGTGATCAAAGACATGAGAAGTAACTACAGATGTGTTAAATTTGTAAACCTTTCCATGAGCTCCCTTGGTGTTCTCTCCAACGAATGCTCTACTTTCGTAGAAATGATGAATGACATTGGCATTGACAAAACGCAACAACACTATATAATCAAAAAAATGATAAGTCTAGCCATTAGAGCAACATATTATATATTCTGTCGTAGAAATAAGACTTGGGATAGCCCAGACTTAATAAAACTGTAGTATATACATTTTTTTTTCTTTTCATTTGTAAATACAGTATACAAGTATATCACTCAATTTCAAGTAGCCAGTTGTTAATTGCCTATACGTAGAGAGATTTACAACTGTATTCGAAGACAAATAAAGTTTCCATTATTAGCTGTTTGCCAAAGGGGCAAGGTGTGATGGCTGTACTTCCCACTGGCTTTGGAACGAGAATGATATTTACCGTGTTCGGCACAGCCGTAAACGAGAAACTGGCAGACCGTCCAGTTTCTGTTGCTTATTTGCCCTCTCAAAAGCGCTATATTGGACCAAATTTCGGAGCTTGAGGATTTAGTTTATCAAAGATTAATTGAGGACACTCCTGCCTTCATTCATACTTCTGCGGAACAAGAGTTGGAAGAACGTTTTTTTCGCTAAATATTTTGAGCAAGAGCCGATACAACGTAGCGTACTATAGCCAAACCAGCCCTCTTCGGGTACAATGAGAGTTTACATTGGATTGCTTCCATGTAAATACATTTATATATATAAACCACTTTCATAAATGACGACCACTTTTACATTCTTTTGTCTTTATGTTAATTAGACCTACTGCCCTCATTTTGAAACAAATATTCGTTTGAAATTTGCTCTTCGTAACGAGGCTAGAGGCTTATTAGCATTAAAACAAGGCCTACTCTGGGACCTTTTAAGTCACCTTTAGTCGCCCTAAGTCGCTTTAAGTCGCCTCAAGTCAGCCTAAGTCGCCTTAAGTCCCCTTAATTCCCTTAACACAACACATCTTAAAGTTAGCCTACAACAGTTGAGAATGAGTCAACAAAGAAGTCAGACTAGGGAGGCATCTTAATGTAATTGTCTCTTGGTTGACTTGCAAAAAAAGAATAATGAATGGGCCATGGGGTTTGCTTCCCCATACCCATTTGAAAGGCGCTGATGAGCCTGGCAAACGCCTGCTTTAACACACAGGAGAGGCCAGAACACTCAGTAGGTAACGCAGCGGAGATAAGTGTTTGCAGGAATCATGTAAATCCTGATTAAATATCTGTGTCAACCTTATTTTTAACTTTCCCTTGCAATATATAGATCTAATGGGGACACCACAAGCAATATTCTAGTCTCCACACATTTTATTTTTGGAAAGATATTATGCCATTTTTTTTTTGTTACAAAAACAAGTATTAAACATGAAAGCCTACAAAAATAGTTCCGAAGTCTTAAGCTACTAATTCCTCACCTTTGTGAGGAACAGTGATATGATGCCTCAAAATATTTGCAGTTTTAAATAACAACTCGTAACAGATGAAATAAGCAAACAAATTTAAGCCCAGTAACAAGAATTGAAATAATTTACTTTAGATGTAATACTGATGTAAGCTTAACTTTAACTAAAGAAAAGGCCTAAGTAAGTGTGTTGTAAGGTTGAGAAATATTACTCTAAGCATTTCATGCAATTTTGTTCGATTTA
>NC_090877.1:28902553-28917553 GCF_036669935.1 Montipora foliosa | reverse complement strand
GATTAATAGCTATTTAACTGTCTAATAAGTCACGCGACCCTTTTCTCATTAATTACCCGTTCCTATTGAACATAAACACACATACGAGAGTAATTATCTAGAGCCATCTCAAGAGTAAGAAAGCATTTTCCTCTTTTAACTATCCCGACCCCGCTTTAGCGTGAATATTTTGACAGATAATAATGAATTGCTGGTCACATGAGCAAAATTTGAACTTCAAAAGTTGCAAACATCGCTAATGCCGTCAAGCCTTGTTTGAGGTTCATTTTTCAAGAGGACTGATAGAAGGAATCGGTTGTAAACAGCATTTAACAAAACATGCATTTTTAATTAGGTGGTCATGCCTTAACTGGCCCGAGGGTTTTTATTTATTAAGCGGCAGGGTTAAAGTACACGGTTAGCAGACCTAAACTAGTATTAGTTAACTGATCTTTTTTTCTCCTTTTCTCAGTGATGATCTCGGTGAAGATGTTTTGTTTCATGGCCCTGAGTGTCCTTATATGTACAAGGGCAAGAGAGATCTCAATTTTGAGGAAAGGTTTAATGTGTTAGTTGCAAACGTCGATTCAAGAAAAATATGCTCAAAACAACCACTGCGTGTACAGGAAAACGCGGCATTTGTCATTCAGAGGTCCGCATTAAAAGATAAAGGTGACTGGTTGGTGACCGATCTTGGCTCTTTCACTAATTTCGGTCATGGTCGAAAAGTCTTCCAAGTTGAAGATGGAAACATACTATCAAGTAGACGGTTGCCTAGACGTGTACAAGATAGGTTTGACTTGGAGGAAGATGAATACCTCGTTCTCAGTACCTATTGGAAACATGCAAAATACAGTGATTTCTCAAGAATCACCACAGTCGTTTCTCAGAAGGATGGCCAGGAGCTTGACCTTGCCTTGGTGCAGTAACAGTATGAAGGAGAGGAACACCATAGTCCGAAGAAAAACCCACTCATTCCGACTGCTTCAAGTACAAGACGGTCAATTGAAGCTAAAGTGAAACATCCCATGGGGCCTTCGACCATATACGATAAAGTATTTGAGGAGGCTGGTGGGATAATCGAAGTTGAAGCAGTTTCAAACGCACCACGGAACATAAAACAAGTAAAGAACGCGAGAGTCAAGCTGAAAAGAATAAGTACCGGTAGTGATGAAGATGAATTCTACTCTCTTCTTGCACTGGAAAGAGACATAGCTGGATCGTGTATTAAAGATCTTCAGTGGACACCATCGCCAAGGGTCGTGTATGTAGCAGAGTGGCAGATGGCTGAAAGTGTCGAAAATTGCTGTAAGCCAGACTCGACATCTGTGCTATCAATAAACACCACATTTAATGTTGGACAATTTTACGTTACTTCCACAACGTACCAGAATCCCAAGTTCATTAACCAACGTACAGGGAAGTCTGTCAATGTACCTGGTCCTGCGCTCTTCCATGTTCGGCAAGACGAAACACAATTCCTCTTCTTTTGCAATACCCTGCTTGAGGCTAACTACGGCTTTGAAAAAGTTCGATTTGTTGGCGGAGATCGTGACAAGGGACAGAAGGGGTTTCTGAAACCACTGAAAGGAGCGACTTACTTGCCATGTAAGAAACACATCGAAGATAACATGAAGACGAAAATGCAGAGCCTTCAGTTGGATGGATCCGAGCGAAGTATGATCCTTGAAGACGCTTTTGGCGGTACAATCCATCCCAAAAGAGGCTTAGTAGATTGCAGTACAACTGAGGAATTTGAAACCACTTTGGCAGAAGTTTCACGAAAGTGGGATCAGCGGTTCACATTGTACTTTATCCAGTGTATCGCAGACGACATACAAAGATGTATGGCACCTGGAATTCGAAGAGAATTAGGACTAAAGGACGACGTTTTCTACAATAACGCTGCAGAATGCCACAATTTCCGGTACAAGCTGAAGGTTGAAGAGGATAAGGCAGCAACAGCCGTTGCAGGCTTTCCAAAAAAGTCATGTTCCTGGGTTGAGGCGATCGAGAGTTACAGACGGATGGTCCAGGAATGCAGAAACAACATACAGAGAGCCTTTATTGGGGAAGGACCATTCACTCTTGCTCCGGACTGGAAAAGCCTCGAGGTCCCTGCTGTTGAATGGATCAGGGGCACCCAACGTCAAGTTTCGGAAAATATCTGTTCGGAAGACGATTTGAGATCTAGAATTTTCGTTTTTTGTTGTAAAATTCCTTGCTTGCCTGCCTGTCCTAGGATTTTCGAACATCTAAAACATGGTATAATTGCCCATTTTTAACGGATTTTTACCCTAAAAAGGTCACCTAGAATTTTCGGGAGTCTTTTTTCTGGCTGAGATTTTCGAAAAGGAAAGTTTTGATACCTATAATTTTCGGATCACTAGACTTTCAGCTAGGGAATCCGAACAGATGAAAAATTCTTAGGGCATAAAAATATGCTTATATCTACCGTTTAAATACTAAAATACGATTAACAATGCTATGTTTAAGTGGTTTTGAACTATATTCTCGTTGGGTGCCCCTGATGGATGTCTAAAACACCCGAGGAAAGAAGAAGACACATGGCTAAAATAGACCCCTATGCAAAGCAAAGTGCTGCTTCTTTTGGCCCGGTAAGCCTACCTTCTGGCACAAATGAAGACTCCAAGGACGACGATGTTGTAATTGTGGAGGATATATGCGAGACAACTGTTGCTGCAAGTCCGGATCCTGCTACCTGGCTCTGCAGCTTTGATGATTCCGGATTACCGAATCATTTGCGTGGTTCCTGGAACAACGCCCAACAGATTTTGGAGCTGAATGGAGTAGGACGGTTTCCGGGAAATGACCCCAGAATGGCTGTTATTTCTTTGACAAGTGGTACCTGCCATAATGTTTCATACAGTGGAGTATCCAAGAAACCACTTTCGTGCGATGATTAGTGCCCAGGTTTTAAATCACAGCATATCTGTGCACATACTATAGCTGCTGCATGCTTCAATGGCTGCCTGGAATCCTACTTGTGCTCGTACACACCTCGCCTTTCGACATTAGTGAACAGCTCTATTCCTATCCATACTGGGAGAAAGGACAACGAAAAAAGGCAGAGGAAAAGAACAAGTAATGGGTTGAGGGACGTATCTGGCGACAGTGTTCAACACATTCCTGAAGACATTGGAACTGAACAGAGGACCGATGACCTGGAAGTAATATTCATCAGGGACACTGCAGCCTGCAAATGTTATGGTTGCAATGGAGCGGTAAGGTCAAAGCCCTCTGAAGATCCTCCGGCAGCTCCTTACGACATATTTCTACGAAGGAAGGAATACAATGTATACAGAAAGAAAGGATCAACAAAGATGTGCATAGCCAAAACCAAAGAATTTGTTTATTACCACCCACTTAAGGCATGCTTACCAAAGGAGATAACGCGTGATGAACTAATTATTTCAGCGAACACTAGAAGTTGACTTGAGGCCAGCCATCGCGAGGTCATCTGGAGGGAATTTGGACTCTCTGAGTGAACTAAGACAGTTTAGAAAGTTAAGGGATTGGACTCTTCGTACAATGAAGAACTAAGTTTTTACTTTACATGTTTCAGTTGATGATTTCGTAAACCATTGAACCCTTTTTTCTCGATAAAGAACTATTTCAGCCTGGATGTTTGACTTTTGTCAATTTTGATCATGAATATTTTGTCTTTTCAAAACTTTCTTCTGATAAGCATTGAACACTATTTCAAGTAAAAGTTAATCTAATGTTATAAAATTGTTTTCTTCTACGATGACTTTTAAATAGTAGTGTTCCTATTTGTAATTTCAAGTTAGCAAAATAAATAATACAGTGTTGTGTTACTGTGCACCAGAGGTTAAATTTCGACTCTTACGTAAAATCGACATACCTACACATCGGAATCATTCAAAATTCTAAAACAAAAACACTCGAATACTTTTATACGGTCCAGGCTTCTTTCGCACACCATTTTCAGTAATTTTTCTTATATACCTATGGAATACCATTTGGGGATTTACGGAGTACCGTAAGGGTTTAAAGAACAGACAATATACTAAGAAAGATACTCACTTTTAAGGCGCCTTGACTCTCTATTTCAAGATTCTATCGCCTTCTTGGCGCTTAATCGCCATAAACAACACAGTCTTCGTTCATAAAATACGCGTGCGCATGATCTGATCGCGTGGTAATAAAACGTACACGATGCTATTTCACTAAGCGATAGCTTTATGTGGATAAAGAATGGTAATAAAAGGACAAATCCTCTAAAAAACAAAAAGAAAGTGGCAACTCACCTCGTAGTCGGCCATCTTTGCAACCATGTGCTTTACTACTAATCACGTGATCTCTTAGCTTTGTCCCTTCTGGGGTAGGGTGGATTTCATTACTATTGGAGACCAATAGTAACGTCCCAGTAAAGCATTAACAATACATTATTACTAGAACAAGAAGGGCTAAAGAAACTTTGGATAAATGCGGATTTCAAGGTCATTAAAATCTTAGACAAGGAATCTTAGAGAAATGGGACGACATCATCGGGTTAGTAGGGATGAATGGAGAATATTAAGTAAAAGAAGGACGAAATAAACAGATACCAACCAAATACGAACTCACCGCAAATTCACAAGTATTTTTCAGTGTGACCTGTAACCTGTGACCTGCACCTGTGACCTGGACCTGTGACCTGCCCTGTGACCTGTGACCTGTAGTTTAGCCCCGCCGGCACACTTGGTAATATTTGAAATACAGCTCACTTTGATTTCGGCTCGACGGGCGATAGATTATTGTCGAAGTCCATTACTCGTCGCTTTTAAGATTCCACCGCCTGTATATCCAATTGACTTGCCATTATTGAGCTTCATAAGGGTATATTGTTCAAAGATACCTTCACCAGAGTATTTTGTTCAAAGATCCACTAAAACGTTACATGACTTTCGACGCCATTGCCGGTTAAGTTAATCGTTCTACTGTGTCCACCAGAGAAATCTACGCATTTCCCACTACCCTCTCGATCCTAAGAAAATACGTGCAGAAGGCTCTTAATGCACAAAGACACCACTTAGCAGGGGAGTAACAGGCAAGACTTTTACCGACACGGACAAAAAAAAAAGAAAACAAACAAACTAAACGAAGACCCCGACTGGGTCTGCCATACTGGCAATCCAATAAGGAGAAAAACTAACGTAACCGTGAAAAAGGGCTATTTTCTAACCGAAGGCATGTGTCACAGTGGTGTAAATTGCCTCAAGTGGCAATTTGCTTTTCGTGACCATTTTAATGAGTTTTATTTGTGTATATCAGTAATGTCCGTGATGAAATTTATATCTATACAATATCCAAAACTATTGTTCATAATCAATGCTTCAAGCGGAAAAACGAAAGCCAAGCTATGTTATCAAGGAATTATCATAATTCTTTGCATTCCCTTTTATACGAGATTGAATTACTGTTTTATTTGTTCACGTTGGATAAACATTGTTACAAGGATTGGAATTATGTGGAAAGTTCGCGAAGGTCAATGTCACGCAATGTGTTGTTTCAAGAATTTTCTAGAACTGTGACTCATCAATTTCAAAATAGTCTGTGACTCGTAAGTTTGAAAATAGAGTTTCTTGTAATACCTGTAAATAGTAACTTTTGGAAACTTCTAAACTCTCTTCGTAAACTTATATAAGCGGCTCTCTAGTCAGGTGGTTGTTGTTGTTGTGATTGCCGCAAAATATCATGATAATATCGAAATAACATATTTTAGGATAACCATCTCAAAATATCAGTGTCATTATCACAATATCAAATCACTCATGATACTTTAATATTGTGCAATCCCGCACCAGCTTCTCAGGTGTCATATGGCGGCAAAGTTGAATCAAATACACATGTACTTGTAAATGTAAGATACTGTCAGTGGAGCTGACGAAACATGCAAATTTAACATGCAAATTTAACAAATTACAAATATACAAACAAACAAATAAAAACGAGACATTACTATTGAATGATTCAATGTGCTTCATCTATCACCAATGCCCGTACATGTACATTTCTCCGATAGTAGCTGGACAAAATATTAAAGGTCTCTACACTGCCTGCAACTTGCTTTCTGCACCTCGGGGTGGGTGAAGATTAACTTACATACATAGTCTGAAGGTCGTCAATTGCAAAACATTCTCTCTTCGATATCAGCACCACAAACACGCAAACTTGTACAAGCGATACCAACTGAGTTGAGTTTATTTATTTGGTCATCAATTAAGGCACCCTTTCGCAGTAAGCCGAGTGACATTTGCCTGGAAGAGTATATTGTTCCAAGCCAAGCTGGCGTGTCAATCAAATACATCAAAATGTGAATGATCTCGTTTTCAAAGATAAAGTGGAACGAAGTACATCATAAAAGTGATTCCTATTCGCTGACTATTAACAGTTGACTCTGAAATGGGTTTTTTCCATTTCCATTCGCTCACTGAGGATGTGCTTGTTTTCTTTTTCATGCGAAAAATCCATTACGAAAGTAATGAATTCCAAAGTAAATTTCACTCGAAAAACCAGTTGATCCAACGTACACCGACGGAATATTGTCCACTTGAACACTATTTTCTGGCTTCCGGAAGATGCCCTTACAGATTTTTCAAATTTTCCGTATTGAACAAGAAATCGGAAAACCTGGACTTATCATTTGCTGCAACCGCTTCAGTACGTTTGAGTAAACGCACCATAGCAAGTTTGTTTACAACTGAACGCTTAAGTGATCGAAGCTTTATTACATTCTCTTACTTTTTTGGTCAATTATTGTGGCGTGACATGTAACCTGAAGCTCAAAAGAAAGTGGGCATCCACCGAGAATAGGCAGGTGTTTTTCTCTCCGCTCTTCCCCCCCCCCCACACACACACACACCCCGTCCTTTTGTCACCCGGTCCAGACCTATCCCACTCGCTTCCAATATGGCGTCTAATACGTGTTTCTTGGCGACAACAACATCTACCGCCATCAAGTGGGCTAGCTAATTCCATGATTGTTGAGTGTAGATTTCTTTCTATGAGGGTATGATCTTGCCAACTCAACTGATTCTTTTATTCAGCTAGCAAAGATCGTTTCTGTAATTATAGGTAGAGGTTGCATTTCTTAGAATAGCTTCAGACTTCGCATTTGTTGATTACTTTCTATTCGTCGTTGTAGGGTGTTATTTTTCTCCTTGAAGGTCCAGATGTATTTTGAAACTGTCTCGTTTCGCCTGTTGGTATGCGGTAAGCGTGTTGTATGGTTTCTGTTTCCGTCTTTGAAATATGTATCTACAGTCCTGGTCAAAGGTTGTTGGGAAGGTTGCGCGCATCACTTCATTAACTAACTATTGGCTGTACTATTTGGGAAATACCATGCTCATGTGTCCCCACTCCTCCATATTTAATGTTGGAAGAAGAGTCACCATTTTGTTGATAAGGGGGAGGGAGGTTATCTCTAAAGTGATGGTTCCTTCCCATAACTTTTGTCCATGATTGTAGTCCACGTTCTTGATTTAGTTACAACAGTCTCCTAGTAAGACAAATTATCTTTAGTTGTAGTTTTACTGAATAATGCTGTTTCTTTCCTTTTTAAAGTTTCTGGGTGCTTTTTCTTTTTGTTAGGGCGTCGAATAATTTTATACATGCGTGAAAGGACAAGAAATATCATTGAATCGAATTCTGTTCAAGCCGCCTGATTTTTTCTAAGACTTCTTAAACGACAATTATTATTTATTATCAGTATCTGATTCAGTATCGTTCTTTTGCAATTAGCGATATTGTTGAACGTTGCACATCTGTGAAGAAAGAAAACTATAATTGGAATTGCATAAATTGTTATACATGACAGTTCTCATGACATAATGATTTAAAATTTGGCTTATTTCCACTTACCACAAACCAGATGACAACCCCGGCAAGAGAAGCAGAGATCAGAATAAATACTAATATGGGCCAACCTTGAAGCACGGACAGGAGCAACTGAGTGCCGGACACATTTCCCCTTATTAGCACCGCTACACCTGGGGACTCAAGAAATGCGGCGAAAGGAAATCGACGCACTGTTAAGGCTTCCAGTTTCGCCCCCACGGGTATTATAACGTCAAACTGATTGATAGCGAGAAGACTATCAAGGCTTTCGGGTCCCTCGAAGGGACTTCCATAGTTGAAGTTTGAATCTGTATGACAGCAGCGCTTCAAAACTTTATCTAAGATGACAGGGAATATCCCGAGCAATCCCTGCGTGTTTGCTGTATCTTCATTTTTATCTTCATGATCGGGGTCTGAGCTGAAAATGTATGGCTCGTGGCTCCACCAAATTACAGGTATCTGCTTTCCGTTGGAGCATTTGCTGTCCAGACCCATCGTTTTCCCTGGAGGGACAATGTATGCTAACAAAAATATCATCTTCAAATACAATTTCTTCGAGTTCACCGCCATGACAAGGTTAATGAACAAGATGAGTCTGTAAAAAGTAAACATACTGATACCTAAACCAATAGAAGTAATAAGCACATTCTACCAAGCTCTCATTTCAACTTACAGTTCTTTGGAATAAATGGAGACTGAAGCGAAAGGGTGTTTTCCTCAAGCCAGCTGTGCAGACCTTTCTAACCGCCGAAATATCTAACAATCCTTAAGCCACTCATACTGAGTTTTTATTTATTTGTTTTTAATGTCTAGGTAACATTGTCAAATTTCGTTCAGGATGAGTAGCATTCTATTTGTAATAATCATTCGGTTGTTTTGAAATTTTTTGTTTCAATCCATCGTTTATTAATTGGCTTGGGCCATAATGATTAATTTTTTATAATTTTTATAATTTGCAAGCCAAATTATTTTCTTGTAGGCAAATAACAGAATGTGTTGCTTAGGCGACCTTATTTCGTTGAGTTCCCGTACAGTATTGTGAAATGTCTTTATTAAAGGAGAAAGAAGGACTTAATATTTCCTTTGATTTGAGTTGGATCACTGAATTAGGTTTTCTTGTTTTGACACCTAATGAAATATTTAAATTCATTCATAATAGAACGATTGATTGTAATGAGTATCTAAAACGATCTCCTTGCCTTTAAAAGGATTGGACTTTGCGAAAAAAATGGCGGAATCTTTTTCGTCATCTACTCTTTTCGCTTTCACAATTATCGTTTACTCTTCCACTCGATGTTTGGCGTCTAGCTTCCAGTATGCGTGCGACAACGGAACTTCGTTTTCTTTGATTTTCTGGGAACAGCGCCCCTATATATACAGAAACGGAGGCGAAGAGGTTAATGGTGCATTACCTGAAATCCTACGCAAAACTTTTAAATCGTGTTGTAAAAGGGATCCCATCATGTCAGGAGAGAAATTAAAATATCCCGAATCGCTGAGAGATACGATTGGAAATCATTTTGATAAGGTTATCCTTCCAGTGGGGCGAAGAATTCGTCGTGAGGAAACGATATTTCTGCGTCCTTTTCTTGGATTAATCGATTCACCAGGAATGGCCGTCATTGTACTGAAGACCACACCGGGACAGGACTTGATAGCCGCTATTCTTCAATCCTGGCCTATTCTTATCTTTATTGTGATGTCTGTATCACTGAGTGCTATTGCTATGTGGGTTTTGGTGAGAATTATGTGCATAGTACTATTATATTGAGACTGTAAAATGGCGTTATGACCTTCGGCATGAATCCCTTTATTTAAATAAAATAAACTGTCCCTTCAAACTATGAGCGGCGGGCAATTTTACTTAAATATTTAGTTCTACCCTCATGGAAAAGGTAACTGACATTTATATCGCGAAAGTTGCATTGTGTAGCTCAGTTGCCGCACGAAAGCACTTCATTAAAGTTTACTCCTGTTTCAATAAGGAAACAAACACCAACTGTAAATGAGAGATTATTATGATTTGGTTTCCATAAGTTAAACGTTATTTTACTTTTCTCGTCTCGCTTCGAAAGAAGTATATTCATAGCTTTCACTATTGTGAGTAACTGAATGTGTACTCAATAATCGTCATGGCTAAAGAACGAACAAAATCTGAAGCTTTATTTTCTCCCATAGGAATATCGCTCAAATCCTGATGAATTTCCAACAAACTTCCCCGAAGGTGTCTTTGAAGCTTTCTGGTGGGCTGCTGTTACTATGACAACAGTCGGGTAGGTTATATCCGGAATGGAAAAATAGGAAGAAAGCATGGCGATACAGATTTTTATAAAAAGATTGAATTCAATTAACTGATTTTGATTGAATAAAAATTTCAATTAGGTGTGGAATACTAAAGTTTGTATGGTAATTTATGTTTTTCCAAAAAACCAGAGATCCAATCGTTGTAATTACAGCCAAGAACATCGTTCTGTCCAGGTGGACTTAAATTTTGGCAGGGGTTTTTTTGGACTTTTTTCTCCAAATCTTTTAGTGCGCAGTTTGACGGAAAATGGCTCATTTGCTGGTGTCTCGTTAAAAAAATTGTGGGCATATGTTTGGCGCTACAAAAAAAAGACAATATTGTATGTGACTGGGTAAAACTCCTTTTGTCATCCTTGTGATTAGGGTACGACTAAAATCAAACGAAAACATCCTATTACATTTAAGAGTATTTTTATTGTTTTCCTTGTTCAATATAGAGATTGCAGGGAGCGAATTTTTCATTCTGCTGTGTTATTGTATCCAGGGAAGCCGGAAGTTGGATCTTCAAATTCATTCCGTTAATGATGGGTACAACTTGACTTAAAAATATCATTTTCATTTAGGCTCATAACCTAGCGTAATGTTGATTTTTGACGAGTGAGAAAAACCGTAGCTCACTGACAAAAAGGATGCAGAGTAGAGAACCAACAAATTCAACCTATGCATGTCCAGGAATAGATCCCTGGACGTCGCTGAGGGGAGGCGAGTGCTTCCACTATTGCTCCCGCTTACGTTCATTTCTTATTTTCTAATATATTTATCGACGTGATAATTTCTTGAAGGTATGGCGACAAAGTTCCTCGTAGTGTATCAGGCCGTCTCTTTGGTGTGGTGTGGATTAATGTGGGTCTTGTCATACTCGCTATCTTCATGGGTATGATCACTGCTTCACTCTCTAGCAACAGCCTCGAGCAAATTAACAACCTTTATGGAATGCCGGTAAGTATGCATGAGAGTTTAAAGTTATTCGCCACATAAGATGATGCTTAGGGTGCGTTCGATTGACCGTATTCCGGAATAAGAATACATGGAATAAAAGTCAGAAATTCACATTAAAATTGTCAAACACCTTCTAAAATGCTATTGTAAACATATCTTTATTATCCTTGTTGCTTCTAAACGCCAGACATACCGTTTTGAATCAGCACTCCACCTATTCTTATTCCGGAATACGGTCAATCGAACGCACCCTTAATTTCATGCAGGAAAAAAAAAGCGTGCCCATTGCCCCAAATAAAGAAAAGTAGCCCCGCAAAATGTAATAATAATAATAATAATAATAATAATAACTAGCAGTTCTCATTGAGAAGTGAGTGCTGCCGGTAAAGGTGTTTTTGAATGCAAATACGACAATGAGAATTTCAACAAAAATATAACTTATTTTATTTGCAAAATGACGTGGTTACATGTATGTTCTTTGAGTATAACATTAACAAGTAACTATTGGTGTTGCTAAGGTTTTTGTTGGGATTATGCTTGTAGTAATTGCTAAAAGTGGAAAAGAAATATATTGGTTAACGAAAACGGAAGGTGTAACGAATAACACTGTCTAACGCAACATGTAATAATAAGGACTTTTTAACTGATTCTTAGGACGATTAGTGACACTTCCTTATGTCTATCTAGCGCAACGTGGAAATAAACTAAATACTTGGTGTAAAAACAGTCACTGTGGTGTAACAACAGTTACTACATGTATAACGGCAATAACGGGTTCATGAACTGATCGTTATAACAATTATTGACAGTGATACTGTGTAACGCAACGTGTAATAGACTATTTATTTCGTCTAACATAAATCGACTGAATTCGATCGATTGAAAAGCAAAGCTGCAAGTGACATAATTGCACACTGTCGGCCTGTAGAATGTTCACTGGAAGCTTCATGACCTTGATGAATGCTTCCTCGAATAGAAGTAATCATAATAGATCAGCGAAAAGTGCCAAAACTCACCTGTAAACAGCGAAACCTTGACTCTGATCAAATGTATTTATAACTTGCCACGAGCACATGCGATTTCCGCTGAGCAAGCACATGTCAATTTTTCTTATAAGACAGCTGCTGATTGGCTAGACTGCGCCATGTAACAGGATTTCTGATTGGCTGTTTCTTAATGCGAACGATGGGTCGAACCGTCGAACCGTCGAACCAAAATTTCTCGATGGCTTCAAGAATATGAAGGCTGCCTATCGGCCGTGAGATTTAAACTGATTAAGTGAAGTAAGAGCATGGGTGGATTCAGGTAAAGTATTCCAAAGTTTAGCAATGGGAGCTTTGTGCTGCACTTGCGAATTGCCAACGTTTAGCGCTGGGGTGAGCATAACCAGAAAAATGATCTTACAAGAGATCTCTTGATCAGAAAGGGCAGGGGAAACTGGTATTCTCGACATTGTAGAAAAGGAGTAGTGAATTTTAAGCCTGATGACTCGGGTATACTTGCAAAAACAGGAGATGAACCTACAACCCAGTAAAACACGCTTTAAAATGCAAGGGCATCAATCTGAACTGCTGTAAGACTTGTCAGGTGGGACAAAGCACCCCAGCATCAGTTTATCTTTGCCGTTTTTCTGGAAGACGCTGGGCAAACAATCATACCATTGCGTTGGATAATTGTAGAACTAAGAGTTCTCTCGGATTACTGAAGTGCGTTCGACGGTCTCTTGGGAGGCAAAGCAGAAGGGTAGGGAAAGAAACGGGTTTTGCTAAAAGCAGGCCCGCGGCCCAGCGGCCCGCGGCCCACGGCCCGCCACGACCCAGCGGCCCGGCGGCCCGAAGGCCCAGCGGCCCGCGGCCCGCGGCCCACGGCCCGCGACGGCCCGGCGGCCCGGCGGTCCGGAGGCCCGGAGGCCCGGTAGCCCACTCCTCATTTTCCACGTTTTTTCTGTCCAGCGGTAAATCCACGCGCATGCACAGATATGCGTCGGGTTTGGGCGTGCAAAATGGACGACGGTGAGTTTGAATTCGTTTACCATTTTAATCATTTGAATCCTTGTTTCTGTTTGTTGTTGTAAACAGATGAACACATGAGAGAATGACAACATTTTTCACTTAGCAACATGCAACGAAAGAAAGGATCGAAAAGGATTGAAATGATTATTAAAATGGTAAACGAATTCAAAGTCACCGTCTTTCATTTGCGCGCCCAAACCCGATGCAAATCTGAGCATGCGCGTGGATTTACCGCTAGACAACAAAACTGTGTGGGCCTCCGGGCCACCGGGCAGCCGGGCCGCCGGGCCGTCGCGGGCCGCTGGGCCTTCGGGCCGCCGGGCCGCTGGGCCGTGGCGGGCCGTGGGCCGCGGGCCGCTGGGCCGCGGGCCTGCTTTTAGCAAAACCCCTGCGAAGCCACCACTGCCCATAGATGCCAAGTCTCCAGCTTTCGGCTGGAGACTCCAGTTCTCAGACTCAATCTCCAGCTCTCCAGCCGAGCAAGCAAAATCTCCAGCTGAGCTAGGGTTAACAAATTTTGTAATAAATGTATCATATAAATTATTATTCCACAAACGTAATGATCTGAGAAATCATGAAATAGTGTCAAATTTTGAAATTCTAAACCCCAGAGCCCTTTTCTTCTCACTGCTCGTGTTTGTTTACCCGAAGTGACCTGGGTTCGACTAGTTTTTTGCGCATGTCTAGCGTGACAAGTGACGCTCTCTCTCCAAGCGTTCGCCATCTTTGTCCTGTCTTTTGATCTGTCGAATATGTCACAGTCAGAGTATTCAGAACTTTCTAGTAGTGAAGAGATATTTGCTGCTTCTGCTGGACCTTCGGCACCCAAGAAATCAAAGAAGGAAAAGAAAAAGAAGTACAAATGCAAGTACAAGAAGCATATATGCCAAGTCTCCAGCTTTCAGATTCAATCTCCAGCTCTCCAGCCGAGCAAGCAAAATCTCCAGCTGAGCTTGGGTTAACAAATTTTGTCATACATATATCATATATAATTATTGTTCCACAAACGTAAAACTGTTCATGATCTAAGAAATCGTGAAATCGACGAGAAATCAGCAGCAAATTGACGAGAAATCAAGAAATTCTAGACCCAAGAGCCCTTTTCTTCTCACTGCTCGTGTTTGTTTACCCGAAGTGACTTGGTAAAATGTGTCATTAAATTACCTCAGAATGCAGGAAAAGTGATCTAGGAGAACTCAGATTTAATTTTTTTCCTGGTGAGGGAGGGGGGGGGGGGATTCCCCCGGACCCCCAAGAAGGTAAGGTAAGGTAAGGTAACTTTATTTAAAGTCGCAAACGTAGGGAGAGGTTGCCCAAATCTCCCGAGCCAGTGGCTCATGTTAAAAACGCACGACTATTTACAATATCATAACTTATTACTATTTACATATAAAAAATAAAAATTCTAGAAGAATCCAGAACTGTATTAAAAGATAGTTTAAAAAGAAACTAGTGAAAACATTAAGATAAGAGAATAGCTAGCGTATACAGTTCATACACGGGCACCCTGCAAATTCAACACCGTTAAGACGAGAACGAAACTGAGCCAAAGTGGTCGAGGATTTTGTTATGGCTGATAATTGATTCCAAATGTGGGCAATCTGATACAGAAATGAGTTGTGCATAACGAGGCTGTTATATGATGGCTGCACAACATTTAGGCCATTACCTCGCAAATTATAATTAGTTATCCTAGGTGTAAAAAAAGCGTGCCCATATCGGCCGTATAGCTAAGCATAGATCGTAGGTAGCCGAGTTACCCAGGTTAAGTAAAGACTTAATCGCATAGTGGTTGGCTCGTTCGATGGTATTCTTCAAAGATTTAGATATTCCTAGTAGTAGCGGGCTACAATATTCAATATGCGGTAACACGTAGGCTTTGTACAGAGAGATCACAGTATTT
>NC_090877.1:28895053-28900053 GCF_036669935.1 Montipora foliosa | reverse complement strand
GCACCATGGTGAAGAAAGCTAAGAGTGCAACTTGGGACTATAACAAGCTTCATTCCAGTGCTACAAGCACAAAGTGATTCTGAACAGTTCCAAAACATTAACTTCGGATATCAGTTCAGGTTTCACATTGTAAGAAACTTGTTGGATTACTTGATTTTGACAAGAATTCTGTTTGAATTCTACTAATTGAGAGGATTGTGACTTGCATGGATTTTATTTGAGATTTGTTACCTTGAAATTTGTCATTGTAACATGTTAAAATGTGTCATTAAATCACCTCAGAATGCAGGAAAAGTGATCTAGGAGAACTCAGATTTAAAAATTTTCCTTCGGGCTCGCTCGGATTAGGCGCTCCATTAAATCTCCAGCGAGCCTATCCCTACGACTTGGCATCTATGCCACTGCCTCGTGTACAAACTTAAAGCGTTCTTTCACCGGTGTTTTGCTTCCTACGCGATGCTTCGCCGCCATTTTGTTTTGGTCTTTCTCAAAATGTCACGTGATAAAAATCTCCAAGATTTTTGGAGATTTTGTACCACGTGAGTTCAGCGTTGGCCAGGGTCTTCTCCAGACGAGCCGCCATTTTGAAAATCGCAGAGGAGAAGGCCCTGGGGACGAGGTTGCCGAGAACACCTATGTATCACATGAGATCGAGGCCATGGGTGTCAGTTAGTCGAAGATGGCGTGGAAAAGCAGAAATTGCCTGGTTTCGGATCGATACCAGCGGGACTAAAAAACGACATGAATAGTATGTGTTGTTCTTTATCGAACGCAATTAATCACTACGAAGCAGCAGTATCAACGCCTCAGCTGAGAGCTTGGCACATTAATATTCCCACGCTCCATTGACCGCGATGGTAGCGATCACTTACCAGACATCAATTTACATCTCATCAAAATAATTTCTTTTGGATTGGACTCATTAATTCTCAAAACAGACTAACAGTTGCATTTGGTTACCAAGATTCTTGGGTGGGGGGGGGGTGGGGGGGTGTAAATGGCTTGGGTTTGATTCAGCTCAGGTTTTATGTGACCCTCGGGGATGCAGTCACACAGTAAAAGACTACCCTCAGGGTAAAATAATAGGGTATAATTAATATAATTTGGGATCTTCGTGTATTAGCTGAGTCCTGCTTTATGATTGGCCAAGTCACCTCAGGGAACAGATAAACAGTACTGTTCAATTCAAGAACTGTCATGGGAAGTTCTTTCGTTCTTTTTTATGTATCCATGGAAATAACCCCAGTGAAGTTTCGGTCTAAAGAAAGCGGTTACAAACAAAAATGTCCATGCCCGTGGGCAAACGCTATTTACCCATGGGTATATAAGATGGGTAAGACAGCTAGTATAACCACAACTAATAATAATGAAAGTTTTTGTTAATAATAATGAACTCTATGTGTCTCTGGTCTTCTAGCCAATTAGGGGCACCTTAGTTGAGATCAACTCAAATTAACGCAAATCAAATCAAACGTTGGGTTTTGAGGAGAGGGGAAAACCGTAATACCCGGAGAGAACCCCTCAGAGCTGCCGTAAAGAACAAACTTAACCCGCATATGACAAGAAGAGTGGAAACTGAACCCGGGCCACATTGGTGGGAAGCGAGTGCTCTCACCAATGCGCCAGCTCTACTCCCCTGGTAAAGATCTAGATGCATTACGCCGACAAATTCTGAAGTAAGAGCCATTCATACATCAATAAACACTGACTTTGAGAAAGAGCAAGATAGCTGGTTATATTCTACATCTTCCTCGAACAGAGGCCTGTTTTCTTTTGAACCAGGCTTACAATGTAATTAAATACTACGGATGCATCACTAAGTTTCAGGATTAGCTATTGAATATTTCTTCAGTGCCCTTATTCGGACTATTTGAAAGATAATGGTAAAATTGGCTTAATTTTGAATATTTTGTGTTTATTATGGGTTTACATTATTACCTCTTTTAGGAATTCCCCATTACACGAACCTAAACTTATTAATAATTAAGCTTCCTGTATTAAATATAAAATGACCACATATACTAATTTTTCATCTAGGTTTCAGTCATGAATGGTACTGCTGAACAGCAATTAGCTGTTTTACAAAACGCGGAGGTTCATGGTATGTTTGCATTGTATCATTTCACCTATCGGCTATCTTCGTTCTGATTGTTTCTTTCTTCAAAATTGAGTAGTAAACAGCTTAATACAAACTATTCACCACAGCTAAATATTTCCTACTGCTGTTTTCTATGGAGATATCCCGAAGAAGATTCAGAAAAAGGGAAAACGGTTTTCTTGCACAAGATAAGAGGGCTCTTTTGTAAATACTGAGTAGCACGAGTGGGTAAATATTTGCATAATAATATCCCGCTTTCCGGATGTTCTGAACCTGTAATCACAGTAACCTCTTAATAATTAATGATCAACTTCTCAACAATTTCTTCGCCGTCGTTGCTGTTTTTGTTGTTGTTATTGTCCTTCTTCTTCTTATTCTCCTTTTCCTTACCCAACTCAATCGACCCTTATTCAAGAGAGTATGAAGGTAAGAGAGGTAATTCCTCATGTTGGGCCTATTCCCATCGTAATCCCTCTTGAGTTATTTTTAGGTCTCCTGCGAGATCCGGTATTCCCACGAGCGTTAACTGATAGCCAATCATATGTCCTCATTTTCGCGAACGATTATATAAACACTAACGAAATACTAAACCATTTCACGAAAGCCATCGAAAGGCGCCATTTTGACATGTAACCATAGCAACAGTGATCTTTTCACGTGTGAAGATATCGTGTTTTCACTTGGTATTTCATTGGTGTTTATATAATAAAAGACTTTGTTTTATTGTCTCAGTTCTTTTTCGGTCCAATTCAAAACGCACATCACACCTGTTAGGGTGCATATTTCAAACTTGCTGTTTTTGGTGTCTAGTTTGGATACTTCCAAACGTCTGTTGCCGCTCTTTGTAAACGAATATATACTTTATTGCATGTCCTTGTAAAATTATTAACAGCCTCGATGGTGCTAATCAAGCCAATGCGCGACTTACAAGTATTTCTGCAGCGACCACAATTGCATGTTAATCTCATGGTCTTTATTTCTCCTTTGTGAACTGTGCTCCTCCAAGCGATTTGGTTGGCAGCCAGACTAGAACGTGAACTTTTTTCGATATGGCAGGCCTTTAGTGACTTCTTGAGGCGGGGAATCCTTACACCCCTTGGGGCTCCAATGTCTCGTTCGCCAGTAGTAAGCTCACCACAAAGAGTAATTCTAGGAAGGTGTGTATCTGACATCCAGGAGACTTGCCCGACCAAGCGGCGCTGTATCTTCAGCAGCATTGCCTCTATGCTGAGTAGTCCTGTCCGATCGAGGACGTCATTGTTAGTCACGAAGGTAGAGTGGATCTTGAGGATGGAGCGAAGGCAGCGCTGGCTGACCCAAGATTTTGCACTATATAGGAGAGTCGTAAGTACAACTGCACGGTAAAGTTGACTCTTGGTTGGTTGCTTTAGACTTCTGTTCTTGCACACTCTGCTTGTAGTCTGCCAAAAGCACTGTTTGCCTTGCCCAGTCGATTTTCGATACCTTTGTTAAATTTTTGGCATCTGAACTGATCTTGTAACCTTAGTAAGTAAACTGCTGTACTTACTTCGGCTCTGAGTTTACTACGAGGATGTGTGGAGAGTTGTCATGTCCTCGAAGGACAAACTGATATAGGACCTCTGTCCAAATAGCTGTGCTGCGTCTGCGAAGCAAGTGGTGATGTACGGCCTTGCTTCTTCTGTATGGGCTACAAGCCCAGCGTCATCGGCGAAACGAAGCTTTTGGACCGCATGCTCTTAGGTCTTGGTGTGTGCTTGAAGCCGTCTTAGGTAGAAAAGGCAGTCATCTGTATGGTGTCTGATAAAGATACCGTCATCGTCATTGAGGTTTTTCACAGCATGTCGAAGCACCGTGTTGAAAAACAGGGTGAATAGCGACGGTAGTAGTAAACAATCCTTTCGTCAACTCCCATATTTGGCCTAGGAGTCAACCCTTTCTTTATGAAACGCCTACCTTAGGAGATTCAGTCAGTCCTCTGTTGTAAAAGCCAATCTCTCTTGGGAGATTCGGCACACCCATTGTTGTAAAAGCCAATCATACCAAAGCTATCTTTGCCTCAAGGGAGATGATACTGTTCTCAGCAAAAACCTGTTCCTAAAAATAAATTTAATCGGGAAAGGCTGACTCGAGGAATTAGTGAAGATAGAGGCTACCCTTGATAATCCTGACCACGATAACTATTACAAAAAAAATAACTGCTAGAAAATTAAGAATAACAATATAAGACATGACTAAGTGCAAGTAATTGTAATCGAGCACAAGAGAGCAAATGAGGAAACTGTATATTTTCTCGGTAAATTGTTTCATTAGGAAACCACGCCTAACGATCAACAGCGTTTATTAGGGCCAAGTTGAGTATCTGCAGAGGAGTGAATTTAGCTCACAACAACTGAACATGTGCAAACCAACCAAACCTCGCGCCAGCAGTTACCGGGAAGTGCAATGGACTTCAATGCGATGGGCCGTGGGTGTAACGTCTGGTTAGCCCGAAATTTGACACAGAAAAAATCACTTTTGTCCAGGATTGTCCCTTAGTAGATGCACGCCATATTTGACTTTCAACACGAACTGTTCCGTGAATTCTAAGCATTTCCTACCTATTTCCAATATTAAGGTAAGTATAAAGGTTACCTTAAGGGAAATGCAGCTGTTAATCTTTACTTGAGGAGCAGCATTTGGGAGACAATTTTTGACGTTTATTGCCTATATTCCGTGACTCTTATTGAAATCTGCGTGCATCCAATTAGGATCAAACCTGGACATATCTGGAAAGTCTGAAGGAATCCGCAAATGGTGGCCATTTTAGATCGCTAAACCCGTAGTCTCCGTCTCACAACACTTTCTCACAAACTAAGAATTCTAAAATTAAAGCAAACTAACAATTCTCAAGCAACATTCTGTCCTGCTTGTCTTCGAGGAG
>NC_090877.1:28880053-28890053 GCF_036669935.1 Montipora foliosa | reverse complement strand
TCGTACACGTTTATTGAAGGACACTTTCCTCGAGAGTCTACACTACACGCTTTCGAAAAGTCTGTACGTACTCCAAGCTTTCCGAAATGTTATTTAATAACTGAAGAGATAAATAAATCGAGACGTGTCGAATCTGAAGAAAGCGTTGCCCCTAAAGGAGCTTTGACTTTCACACCAGGGAAGTATGGAGTTATATCTCCGCCAAAATTCAACATCGGAATTTGATATCCAAGTTCCAAATTTGAGTCTTGATTTTCAAATTCGACATTGAAGTTTTGAGTTTGACATCGAAGTTTTAAATTTGACATCCAAGTTCTGAATTTGACGTTGAAGTGGAAAATACTTTATTTCGCATTCGACGTTCGAATTGAACCTGACGCATGAATGACTCGACCTTCAATTTCGTATCCTTGGTAACAGTAGCCACTGATGTAGTTGACTGAGGGCTCGCAAGGCTCGGAAATTTAGGAATGGCGGCTGAAATATTGAGGAGACTGGTAGACGTGGTACAGAAGACATTAACAGTACTTTCCCTTTTATCCCTTCGAAATTGATTGAGTAGTTCTAAGACTAGACTATGTGGATCGAACACTAGTGAATATAGATAGTGGACTTCAGAAACCTGACGAAATTGTTCGACTCTGAGCCCCCCTCTCTCTTTCCATTTACTCATGCAGCTTCTCGGATATTTTCTGGGAATCGGGCGACCATCATTTATCATAAGAGGGGACCATTACCTTTGCTTACGGAACGGGGTTTTCAAGTTCCCGTTAGGGCTGAACTCCTTATCCACATGCACCTTCAAGAAAAGGATGGCAAAATACGGTCTCCATTTCAAGGTCAGATTGTTCCAGCGTAGTCAAGTCTGTGCGGGGAATAAGTACACGCTCGAAGCTATCTTGAACACAACAGCCGATTTATTGACACACCCAATTTTCACAACACTTGCAATTGTTTTTTCTCATCTGGTATAACAAGCGACAAGAAGACGCCGTAAAAACCTAAAAATAAACCGCGAATTACACTCTGAATTAAACAACTGACGGGAAGCGAGTTTTTACTCACCATTTGATGAGAACACTGTCACTACAGTAAGCACAAATCAATTCGCAGTTGGAAGTTTGTCAAACAAAATCACGATCAGGTTCACAAAACAAAAACGAGATGCTTCCGTGAAGCATACACTGGGTTGCCTGTGGTACGTGCTACAGAAAATCAGAAGGCACTGAATTGTGTGGTATTGAAATACAGCATTCCAGTCTCTGAAGAATAACAAATAAAAGAGAAGCGAGAAACATTGGCTTCTGGGCTGACATGTTGATAATTTTCAAGTTCCCTCACAACTTCTTTGCACCACAAGTGTGCCCTCTGAGCATCTGACAGCTTTGTAATACGAAACTTCACTGAAGTCAATCCCTGTCTAGCGGGGTTAGTTTTAGGATGGGAGACCAAAACAATAAACCCCTCATAAAAAACAGAAGCATCTGACCGAAAATACTATTAACGCTAACAAATGCGAACTCAGCAAGGTACAGATTTTGTTAGCTTGCTTTATGCAAAACAAATATTGGTGAAAAAGCAAATAACTATTGATACAAAGTTTTTAGAAAGAGCAGAAGGAAGTTTCCGCGACGGTCGATCGAGAATGAAATATTTACGACATGAAAACAACATTAATTTTGAACCGTGAATATCGAATATAAAAAGTTATGATCAGCGATAAACATTTTGGGAGATTTTTGCTACGTTCAAGTAAATTGCAAAATCGAAAGTGACATGGCCGGAATTCAGCGGGCGCCGTGATTAAGTTACCGCGGCATGTTTACTCGCCAAACAGTGAAGCATCTGTGTCAAATGATGGCAAGATACCGGGTTTTTGTAAGTTTCTTTTTCTGTCAAGTGTTTTAAAGTTTGACAATGAAATGAGCGAAGTCAAAACAAAGATCACAATCGCCCAACTCTTGTTTATACAAAGTCAAAATTTACTCTCCCAGACGCGTACGACGTCATTATCACCAGGTAATTCCATCATTTTGGCAATAGCAGCTACTTTATTATTCATCTGCGTCACAAGTTTTCACTGATTTTGGGGCTCATTTTGTTGAAACTCAAGCACACTTCCAACAGGCCTGTGAACCCTTCCTGCTTACAGAGCAATACTAAAAAACTTCTCCCATATCACATTTCGACCTTAAGCTCGAAAATTCAATACACAACATGATATTATAATTCACAAAGGCAGAAAATACCACAGAATCCTTTTCCAGCGAAAATTTTATTGAAACAAACAACATATTTGCTCTTAGAGGCGAAAACCTCTTCCTATTTCATTGCGTGCGTGAAGACAAGAAACTCAATTGTGTCAAATTACCATGTTCGTCTCGACGGGCGATAGATTGTTGTCGAAGTCCAGTACTCGTCGCTTTTGAGATTCATGCCTAGTTTATCCAACTGACTTTCCATTATTGAGCTCCATAAGGGTATATTTTGTTTAAGGATCCACTAAAACGCCATTCGCGTTGCATGACTTTCGACGCCATTGCAGGCTAAGTTAATGATTCTACTGTGTCCACCAGAGAAATCTACGCAGTTCCACTACCCTCTCGATCCTAAGAAAAAACGTACAGAACGCTCTATGCAAAAAGACACTACTTACCAGGGGAGTGACAGGCAAGACTTTTACCGACACGGAAAAAAAAACTCAAAAAAAGAAAAAAAAGAAAACAAACAAACTATACGCAGACCTCGACTGGTTTGCCATAGGCAACCCAGTAATCAGCTCCCGCCGCATGCCGGTATATCGTTAGGATTGGCATGGACTAAAAAATAGGGAAACTATTGTTGAGGAATAGCCTCAACATCCCGGGGGGCGGTGCTGAACAAAACGGAAAGCTAAACATTCTCTACATTAAATGTTCTCGAGTTCAAAGGTTCAGAGTTCTCATTGTTCAAGAGTTCACGGTTCTTCTTCAAGGAGGCACAATTTTGTCACGGGACGAACAAGCACTGAGTTCTTCGTCTTGACTTCTGCGGTTCGTACAAATGCATCTTGGCCAGGAAACACCCTGGTTACACGACTCAACATCCAGAGGCATCGTGGTACACTGTTATCCACAATAAGAACGAGGTCGTTAACAGCTAGATTCCTCTTCTTCAGGAGCCACTTATGGCGATGCTGCAAAGGTGGCACATACTCCCGAAGCCATCGAGACCAAAAACAATCAGCGAGAAACTGCGCGTGTCTCCACTGTTTGCGTGTGTACAGCTCTTCCTTGGTGAAGACACCGGAAGGTACGACCAGGTTTCGTCGCTGTAAAAGGAGATGATTGGGGGTGAGAGCCTCCATATCGTTGGGATCATCGCTGGCGGGACACATAGGATGGCTGTTTAAAATAGACATAACTTCAGCGAGGACGTTACGCAAGGTTTCCTGCCCAGAAAAAGCACCTCGGTCACCAAGTACACCTTTCATAGCCTTCCTCACGCTTCTAATGAGCCTCTCCCAGACGCCCGACATGTGGCAGGCTGTCGGAGGTTAAAAATGCCACTCGGGAACAGCGCACCTGTACCAATCTGTCTCATATCTGTGCAGTTTTCTCCTGATTGTACCATCATCCAAATCTTGAATTGAACGGCTAAGTTCCCTCTCACCACCAGTAAAATTCGTCCCATTGTCCGACCATATTTTCTTAGGACTCCCACGCACTGAAATGAATCGGCGTAATGCTTGAATAAACGCGTCCGTTTCCAACGAACCAACATCCTCAATATGGATCGCTCTGCTATTGAAACAGACGAAAATACACCCATACACCTTCACAAGGCTTCGCCCGAGTTTCACATGGAAGGGTCCAAAACAATCTAGACCCGTGTACGTAAATGGTGTCTGATAGGGTACCAATCTCTCAGCTGGAAGATCTGCCATCACTTGCTGCAAAGCAGGCGCGTTACGCTTGCGGCAACTCACACACTTATTCAACACCTGGCGAACCAGCGATCTAGCTCTCAATATCCAATGACACTGACGTACCGCAGACAATACATGCTCTCGACCAGAATGTCCCAGGATATGATGGTAGTAACGAACTATCAACGTGGACACCGGGTGACTCTTCGGGTGGACCACAGGGTGAGCCGCTTCAAATGCAATGGGTGCACGATGAATTCTTCCGCCAACACAAATGACATCATTAACCAAGATTGGGCTTAGATTGGCTAGCTTGCTATTACTCTTTAGTTGTCCACCCCCTTTAAGAGCCACATACTCTTCATGAAAGCATTCTCGCTGGACAACGCGCACAACTTCTCTGCTTGCCGACTGCAGTTCCGAAAGAGTCGAGGTAATTACAGGTACGGCGTTACGGCACCCAAGACATCACTCGCAAAAAATGGGGCCAGGATGAAAGACGCTGCAAAAGGAGACCAACTTGAGACATGTTTGCGCTTAACAGGACGTTTGAGGACTTTCGAAGTTCCTTGTCGTCATCTTGTACTTCTCTCACAGACACTGATGGCCACGTATGTTCTGGTTGCCAGAGGAATTCCGGGCCTGTCCACCACCGACAATCTGATTGGAAATACTCAGCACTGACACCACGTGAGCCTTCATCAGCTGGATTCATAACACCGGGAATGTGATGCCACTGTTCAGGAGAGGTTGTTTCATGAAACGCGACAACGGTTTGAAATCGACGCGCTTCATTCTTGATGTATTGTAAGGATGTCATGGAGTCAGACCAGAAGTACGTTTCATGGACTTGGAAGTCAAGTTCTTTCAGGATGGTCTGGCTCATACGTGCTGCCAACACTGCGGCCTGTAGCTCAAGCCGAGGGATTGTCCACTCCCTCATGGGTGCATTTCGGGTTTTCCCCATAACAAAGGAACAATGGGTCGCTTCACGCTCATCAACAAATCTTAAGTAGGACACAGCGGCATAGCCATGCTGGAAGGCATCAGCAAAGGTGTGTAGTTGAACCGTCACCCGTGGGTCTTGTAACACCTTGGAATCTCGATTGTGATGACGTGCGGTAACTGCTCAAGCCACCTTCGCCACTGCGCGAGGTACGGTTCTGGGATTTCTTGATCCCATAGGAGCTTCTTTCTCCAGAGTTCTTGCAACAGGATCTTGGCTGAGAACACGAAGGGAGCGAGGAACCGCAATGGATCAAACAGAGAGCTCACCGTTGAAAGTACTCCCCGCTTGGTAGACGGCTTACACGTTGCTATGGTTTTGAACTTGAAAGTATCGGATTGCGCATCCCAGTACACACCCAATGCTCGTTCCGTTGGTAACTGATCCAGATCTAGGTCCAGATTGGGACTTGCTCTCAACTCGGACTGTTACTGGCAAACTTTGTGAGACGAAAGCCACCTTCCTTCAATAACTTGACTAGGTCTGATGCGAGGTGAATGGCTTGTTCAGGCGTCGGAACCGATTTTAACACATCATCAACATAGAAGTTTCTATGAACTGCCTTGATGAATTTAGGGGAATAGGTCTCTTCATTGTCTTGTGCTGTCAGGTTCAAAGCTTTATTTGCACAACAGGGTGATGACTTGGCCCCAAAGATGTGGACCAGCATCTTGTAATCCTCGGGTGGATTGTCTACAATTCCAGGCCACCACAAGAATCTCAGGGAGTCCGTGTCACGTGGCGTCACATACGTCTGGTAAAACATACTCTCGATGTCTGCAGAAAAGGCAATCTCGTCTTCTCGAAACCGGACTAACACGCCTGTTAAATCATTTGTCATTCAAAGAAGTACCACCAAATCTTGCCGCTGCGTCAAATACCACTCTCACTTTGCCAGGCTTGTTTGGATTCGCTACTGGGTGGTGGGGAAGGTACCAAGTGGTGTCGCTGATGGTGCCTACTTCATCCTTGGTGAGCTTTCTTGCATAACCCTTGGCTACGCAGTCTTCAATCACAGCTCTATACTTCAGTTCCAGCTCTTGATCACGACCGAAGCGTTTCTGTAAATGCTGCAATCTTGTTTCAGCGAGTACTCGGTTGTAAGGTAGCACAGGGTTATCATCCTTCCACAAGAGATCCATCTGATAATGGCAGTCTCGTTTGCAGACTGAGTCATTGATCCGCTTTAGTGCTCGTTGATCTTCTACCGACGTGGACTTAGTTACATTTTTGGCAGTGCCATACGACTCAACCTTCCAAAACTCTTCCAATTTGTCATTTAGGGAAACATCTTGTCCACTGATAAGATTAATTTGAACACAACCAGAGGCTTGCACAATTGGCGAACCACCAAGAATGCTCCATCCAATACACGACTTAATAGCAACAGGCTTATTACGTTTGCCTCTTCGAACCTCAAGTGGTATGAAAACTTCTTGGAGGTTGGTGCCAATCAACACAGAAGTCTTCTTTCTCTCCACATCCGGGAAACAAACATGGTGTAAATGTGGCCATTGCGCCACTGACCTTATGACTGTGGTATGCTTTGGAGGAGTTGTTAAGTCCTTGACCGCCCAAGCTGATTTCACGTCAATCACGTTTTCATTCTGGCTATCAACCGAACCAATCTTGAAATCTACTTTCATTCCTACTTCTTCAGCATCAACACTGTGCACTGTCGTCAGTTAAAGTTTACTGGGTGATCCTTTTATGTTTAATAACTCCACAAGGGACGGGTCAATCATCGTGATATCGGAGCCCGAGTCTATTAGACCATAAGTTGTAATTTGACACAGCCAGCACTGCTCATCACCTTGACTGGAATGACTTGCAGCAACACCTCACAGGGGCCAACTGACACTGACGTGGAGCAAGTTGACGTGGTGCCTTGGTCTGGCACCAAGTTCTGGTTGACAACCTCTCGATGCTGAGAGAGGTCTCCTTGATTTGCACTTCCGCGAGTGTCAGTGAAATGCAGTAACGTGTGATGGGTCTTGCCGAAGTCCTGCACCCGGCATCGATTACGAGATCCGCAATTCCTAGCCGTATGTTCTGTCGAGTTAATACAGTTAAAACAAATCTTTCCTTTCTTCACAAACTCAGCTCTCTTTCGAGGGGACTTGGCTCTAAACGCCTCACAGCGGTACAGCCGATGGGGCTCATGGCACATTACGCAGGGTTCCTGCTTTGCTGTCATGGTCACATAAGTGGATGCCTTTGTGGTCACTGACTTACTCTTCGAAGGCTTGACTCTGGTAGGCGCAGCTTCGTTCAATCCAACACTAAAGATGGTTCAAGACACAACATGATCCACAACATCTCTGAAACTTGGCATCAGTTGTCCTTTACGCTCAAGACTCTTCAGATGCTCAGCAAATTTGGCCTGCATCCACCTGGGTAACCGTGTAATGATTTTCTCAAGATTATCTGCGTTCATTTCACTAAGGTATCCCATGGACTCTAGGGTATCGTAGGGAACTTGGTCTGGATCAGCATAGCGTTGTAAACTGTCCTTGTCACTGGCTTGTATAGCAGGCCCCTTGGTAAGGGATTCAATACATGCCCTCACTACTTGGAATGGCTGCCCAAATCGATCCTCTAACGTTGTAAGAGCCTTTGACAGACCACCTGGCATTGGCTCATATCTTTGCACTGCAAGTAGGGCTGGTCCCTCTAAAAACTGTAACAGACGAGTCATTTTAACTGAATCATCAAGTGGTCTTGTTTCCACCAGTTGTTTGAATCTTTGTCGAAAGGCTGGATACCGCTCAGGGGAACCATCAAATTTCTGAACTTGCACAGGTGGAAGGTCATGTGATACACTCATCCTCTCCATTGAGGACATAATAGCAACAAGGCTTTCATTATTCACAGATCCCATGACACTTGAAGGGGCTGGGCGAGTGTAAGTGGCTGGCTGGGGTACTGGTTCGAGGGTTGCGGTTGACACAGTGAGAGGGGTCAACTGTTGCAGCTTAGGTATATTAGGACTTGGAACCTTTTCTGACTGTACATTTACAGCTAGCTCAGTTAACTCCTTGGATGTCACATGTGGGACTCTGAAACGGATTTTAGCAATGGGAGGAGTAGAGCTTGTTTCAGGGGATTTTCTGTAGCAGGCGTAGGTGTCAAAGGAGGGTTTCCCCTTGGACCCGTATCAAGATTGCTACTAGTAGTAGGCACGGATGGTAAAGTAACACTTGGCACTTCCGGGGGTTGGATTTCGATGCCCTTAAAGTTCATGTCATGCTTGTGGGGCCACTTAGCACCTTTCTCGCAACTGGGTAAATCAGAGACCTCCTGTTCTGCTAGAAATGCTTCTAACTTGGCTAATTCCGCTTGATTCTTTGCAGCAGCGACCTCGCTTTCGGCTTCTAATTTGGTTAATTCTAATCTATGTTGTAATTCCATTTCAGTGCGCTTTATCTCCATCTTAACCCTTTTCACCTCAAGTTCAACTGCCCTTCTACTACTTTCTTCAGCTTGCTGCTGGATTAATGCTGCTTTCACTGCTTGGATCTTAGCCCTTTGAGCTTTAGAACTTGATATACTTAATTTTGATGTTTGACTTGAAAAGGAATGAACGGAATTGGTTGAGGAGATTTTCTTTGATACCTTCACATCTTCAGACACCTGAACATTGTAAAAGGAAGCAGCACTAATGGCAAACTGTTCAATTTTACTATTGTAAGTTTGTATTCTTGAGTATTGAACGGCACGGTCGCTCAAAACTCTTTGGTATTTCTCACACGAATCATCAAGCAAATCAGCGTATTTATCACAACAAACACAGTACTGTTCCCACGCCTTATTTAGTTGGGATTGTTCAGCTCGTACCATCACAACGTTGCTGAAGTCGTTCAGATATTCGTCTATTTCATTGGACAATCTTGTTATTGTCGACAAATGTCCTCTGCGAGACCTTTCCAGTTTTTCCAATCGTTCGTAAAGTATTCCTTCCTGAGTCATCACGCAATGGGAAGCGGTATTTCAGCTTTGATCGGCGATCGATGAATCAAGTTAAAGTTTCCACACAATTTTTCACCACGGAGACAACCGCAAGTCCCACCAAAAAGCACAGGTAATAAAATTCAAACGGTTTTTACAAAAAAAAAAGTACACGCTCGAAGCTATCTTGAACACAACAGCCGATTTATTGACACACCCAATTTTCACAGCACTTGCAATTGTTTTTTCTCATCTGGTATAACAAGCGACAAGAAGACGCCGTAAAAACCTACAAATAAACCGCGAATTACACTCTGAATTAAACAACTGACGGGAGCGATTTTTACTCACCATTTGATGAGAACACTGTCACTACAGTAAGCACAAATCAATTGGCAGTTGGAAGTTTGTCAAGCAAAATCACGATCAGGCCCCGGTTCCTGAAAAGCCGATTAACACTAATCGAGGGTTAAATCCTGATAATCGAGGAATAAAACTTTTCCGTCGATTAGTTTCTGTTCCTGAAAGGACGATTACTGCTATCCAAGGGATAAACTGAGGGTTAAATTTGACACACCTAGATAGGTCGATTAACTCACTAATCGGGGAATAAAGTTGAACAAACTTTGTCAAAACAAACAAAATGGCGGACTTACTGTTCCCGATAATTCGTCCACAAGTACGTGTAAGAAGGTTTCGTCAGCACGAAATTTATCTTGACGAATTTTCAGATGAAGAATTTCGCAGCAGATACAGATTTGGCAGAGAATCCATGGAATTTTTAACGGAAATCCTTGAAAAAGATCTGCAACGAGAGACGAAGAGAAACCATGCGTTGTCGCCGACACTGCAAATTCTCGTAGCGTTACGTTTTTTTGCGAGCGGCAGCTTCCTACAAATCATCGGTGACACCTTTGGTCTACCAAAATCCTCAGTCTCAAGAGTGGTAAAAGATGTGTCGCTTGCTCTGGCGCAGAAACAGAACGAATTCATTTTATGGCCTTCTCCCGCCGAACTACAAGACGTGAAGCGAGCTTTTATGACAAAGGAGGGTTCCCTGGTGTAATTGGTTGCGTCGACGGGACACATGAGAGGCACCCAGAGCGAACGAAAACGACTTCGTGAAGAGAAAAGGATTT
>NC_090877.1:28865053-28870053 GCF_036669935.1 Montipora foliosa | reverse complement strand
TCACCGAGCATTCAAGAGAGTAAAATCGCTGCGAAGTTCTCAAAGCGATTGTCTACTAGCACTGCCACGCCATTGCGTGACATTTCCGAGAAGACCTGGGTCCACAGCCATTCCATAATGCCACATGCTTTCACGTTCCATTCTTGTGGAAAATGTTTGCACCTTTAGCATCGTGTTTACCTTCGTGGTCTGCGATACATGACGTGTGCGTGACATGCGCGAAAAAATGCGCAGTAGCAATGGGCGTGAACGTCCTTAAAGGGGCTTGGTCACGCTATTTTAGGTAATTTTGTTTAATTTTGTTAATTATGAGCTCTAAACGTCAAATTGGCAAAAGAAGAGTCTTTCACTTGCAAAATCACGGCCACATAACAACTGAGAATGATTTTCCAGCTGTGTAAATGACATTTTAGACTGATAAAATTTTGAAAAAAGGTGGGCCGACGTTTTTCAAATTTACCCAAATTCAATCCATTTCAATCCTCTCCAGTTTTGTCCATCCATGTCCCTTCTTGGCTAAAATGTGTTTTTTTAGAGTTCTTCTATAGTTTTGAACAGTTATTTTGATATTTTAGTTAATTCTATGACCATTCGATCAGTGCTGAGATTGCCTAAAATTGCGTGACCTAGCCCCTTTAAGCATGAAACAACTCATGACCATTACGCCGGCAGGAAGAGTATAACCACTCTGTAAGGTCAATGCCTGTTAAGGTCTGGATTGAGACAGACAATGGATTAATGACGATCGACTCAGTGGCAAAAACTTGAGAAATTTTGCAAGGTGAGATTAACTCCAATATTGAAGAATAGACGAATTCGGAAATAGAGATGCAGGAGAGCGAAGTGACTGTCAGGGAAACGCCTCTGAGGTGGCGTGCGGTAAAACTGAATGTTAAACCATCACGGATACTTGAAATAAGGAAAGGCGAAGCGTAAATATGTTTTCAGAAGAAAAAATTGACCTTAAGCCTCCCTTTAACAATCACTGACTCGGAACAAACCGCGTTGACCGACTCTAATTCTATGTCTATCGTAGAAGAGCCTTGTAAGGTCACTCAACTCTACAATCAAATTCATGTGATCTGAAGAGTTGCCAAGGAACAAGTAATCCCATTATTCCCCCTTCCCCAAGCACAATCCTCAAGGCCAAACCATTACAAATTCGCTGGGCAGAGTTTCTGAACAAAAAGTAATAGAATACGCATGGGGTGTGAATAAGCAGATAAAAATTGACGTAGGGAAACACCATTATAAATTTACGACGCAGTGGCTACTACTTGTCGCGTGTTTTGTCAAAAACTTTACTTGTCCACCAATTTGTTGCTGATGCCGTTAAGGACGGTGCCACCTAATAAGAAGAAATTTTTCCCCAGGATATGACTAGCTACGCAGAAAAGTGTATCTTAGTTTGGGTTATTGGAATGTGAAATAAAAATAGGGGGGGTAACCATGCATTTTTGGGAGATAATTAAGTTTGTATTTTGAAAAAAGGGACGCTTGGAAATTTTTTTGATTAAACAAAGAAACGCAAGTGTTTTCACAGTTTTCATCGGTACAAACGTTTACTTACGGTAAAACAACAGGAAAGTTAAAGATCTTTAAAATGAATAGAAAATTCTATCCGGATCATTATATAAATGTGTTTTAAACATTGAAGACAGAGCCATTTTTGAACCTGACAGCCCTCCTCTGTAGTTATTAAAAAGCGCCCTTTATTCTTTTTTCACGGGTCCAAAAATTAATTCCGACTTCAATGGGCCACAAACTTTCATTTTTGATAATAAAAAGCAGGGGTCACCACGCGATTTTAAAAGGTAAATTGGTTTTTTCAACACTTTGTTTAACTTGTTAAATTTTTTTGCTATTTTGTCACTCCCATCCCCGTGGATAAAGAAATTTGCACCTGTTTTTGTGTTGCACTCTGGGATATTCACTACGTACTTTTGAGTGGATATTTCTTTGATTCTTTGGGAAAACTGGGTCTTTTTTTCGGCAGTGCCTTTTAAGTGACCAGAGTAAAGTTGCAATGATATTTGGAGTGAGAAATCTATGTGATTTTTGTTGTACACTGCGATGGAATCCAACTCGTAGGGCGCTGAATCGAAGTGATCCGCCTAGTACAGTATAGCGACATGCATTGTCAATCGTTTCTTGCGATGAGCTTACTTGCCGATTGTACAGAACAAAAACAATAAATGCTTGCCTCATGCTTCTTGGTAATTTTTTGAATAATGAGAAACGTAATTATTGCACTGAAAGTATTGACCGCAGACCCTGTATGGTTGTCTTCGAAGAATTTACTACATTTGGTTGTTCTTAATTTCGATAATAAATAGCCCTGTTTCATTGTTCAGAAGTAGACTTAATGAAGATTGCTCCGTTGAAATGATTTCTTCTGCACCGTCCACTTTTTCGCCTCGATCGATCATTGTTTCAATTTGTCGTAGTGACAACTGTTCCATTACGATTTCTTTTTTCTTTTTTTTCAGGTCTTTTACTACAAGATACATATGTTTCGCACTAAATCTTCCGAGGCATTTCGATAAAAAAAAATTTGGAAAATTATTTAACTTGAAAATAAAAAGTCAGCGCTTGAATCCGCGTAAAAAAGTGACTGCGTGATGCGCAGAACATTTGCGCAATAACAATCGGTGGCCCGGTCCTTAAGAAAAGAAATACATTACGCATATTGTTTTACACTTGTCTTTCGCCCATATTATTGGCCCTTATAGTAGTTGATCCTCACCCCTGACCCTTGACCCAGGTTTAAGCAACAATAGTCGTGTGAACTCTGCAAGTAAGATGGCTGACGAGGCGTTGCACTTTTTGTCTGTCTTGGCACAATTGCATAAAGGGAAAAACTATCTTTCTGTTTTATTACAGTATTACAGTGAAGATTCAAGTCTTGGTGTGGAGTACTTTCAAGGCAGTATGTTTGGTTACACTGTTTACGGCATGCTTGGTTTGTTTGTCGTCGCTTTAGGGGTTGGTGTATTCTGGCAATACTTTCCCTGGAAGAAAAAGGAACAAGAAATTCCATCAGGGAAAGGTAAAATTTCCATTGTTCACAAAATTAATCCGGCTGACGGCGAAGCTAGAGAAAATATTGAAGATCGTTAAAACTTCAGGGTTAAATCGGCACATAGAAAGGAAGGAAGGAAGGAAGAAAGTTGGAGGACATGGAAGACTTTGTGGTTGCTGTTTACATCCTTGACATTTGGAGACGGAACGTCTGCACGACATCAGAATTCGTTGCAGAGATGACTAAAAGATCCACGTTTTACTAGGCATCGCCTTATTAGAGCCAGAGGTTATCTTCGTCGCCATCAACATGCAAGCGAGGCTCTTCGCAAACTCGGGTCAATGAATTTAAACTCTTTAGAATCTAATTTTTGAAGAAAATCCTAACGATTAAATTTTATGTTAATCATGTAATGTTCACTCTTTTAATCCTTTACAAAAACTTATAGTTGATGCCACTTTGGTTGGGGTAAACGTGCTTTTTTTACATTTGTAGAATTAATAACAGTCTCTCCCGAAAACTTTATGAACTGTACTAACGCAAAGGTGATGCTCAATTTCCCTGAACAGAAACGTTTCGTCGTCGCATGTTTTCGCTTTTTGAGTAATGCAGGCATTTTGAAACAACTGTCATAAAATTTGAGTTCACCCTATGTTACACTTGGCAATTTTTCGCGCAACTTGACACTTGTTAATAGCGCTCAACTCAAATGCAGTTGCCATGGCGCTGTTACCCGTCAGCGTAGAAGTGGAAGTTAAGATGGCGTCTCAGGCTAAAGATATATGTAACCTTACCGTCTAAACCTACTTTTATTGAAAACTTTGCTACGTTTACTTTGTAGAGAACGCAGGAGATGCAAACAAGGAGGCAGTCCTTCATTGCTCCGTGGAGGTTGGAGGAAGGGCAAATGTCAACCATACAAGGAATGGAAGTCAACATACTGAGCGACTTATGGCTGCACAAAGCGCTGAAGTCTTGGCCATGGAAGATGAGCTTAAGGCTTTCCGTAAAAACTGGGAAAAGAGCTTCCGCAATCTACAGGAAAGACACAGGAAGGAACAAGAGCGATTTTTTGAGTTGGATAATTTTGGTTACGAGATGTAACAATTTTCCAAAGTGTCTGATAAGATAATTAGAAGGAACATCAAATCACTGTAAAAAACACCCGATCTATTGTAACTCTCTGTCTTAAGAAGGAGGATGGTATTGGCCATTCCATAGTTTCCCTCTTAATGGCGCTGGCATGATCAGTTGAGGGTTGCCCTTTGGCTATTTGTCGCAATTTTTTGTGACGTGGCCTTTGCACAATCCGATCTTATAGCTCTTTCTAGGGTGACTAGCTACACATATATATGAGATAGGTGAAGTGTCACTGGCTAACAAGCCCGAAACAGCTGTCTGCGTCTGCTTCTAGTTTTAGCACTTATCATGCTAGGTTTGGCCGACCGTAGTTACATTTTTAAGAAAATAGCTTCGTGAACGTTGTTTGATCTGTTCGAAGAGTGGTGTGTTTATGCTAATCACTGCTTGCGTTGATCCAACGTAATACATTGATCGTTACACGGCATTGCAGTCTTTATTATTAAATGTTTATTAAATCGTTATCAATGCTGTGAGGGTGCAAAGGGGGTTTCCGTGACGCGTGCTAACTCCAAAATTATTAGCGTGATGCGTGATGCGACCAACTGAGTTAGGAGCGGGATGCGTGATTGGACATAGCGGCATGATACGTGATCTATTATTTCACAAACGCGTGACGCGTGATTTACCCTGTAGATTTCCGTAATAGGTCAAGTGTCTTTGATACGATCTGTGAAACTAGACGGACAGGCATTTTAAACTGGTATCCGCAACACCATTTTCTGGTTGCATGGTCCTTCTAGCTCGGACAGCTCTCTTGTCCAATCTCCTGTCGTTATGGCGACCGTGCAATTGAATACTGGTCAAATGGCTCGTAAATTTTGGTCTTATGACCAAG
>NC_090877.1:28850053-28857553 GCF_036669935.1 Montipora foliosa | reverse complement strand
ACAGCTTTAAACATTATCGTGTTTAAATAAAGGTATATCTATCTATCTATCTATCTATCCTGGCACGCAAAATTTTCTCTTCCGGTTGCCGTCCGCGTCTCAAAAACGCACGTGCTTAAGCTCCCTAATAGAATATTTTGAGCAAGAGCCGATACAACGTAGATTTGATTTTAGTGGTGTACTATATTTCGGCTGGCCAAACCAGCCTTGTTCAGGTACAATGAGAGTTTACATTGGATTGCTTCTATGTGCATATATATAGTAAATGGAAGTTGACGTAATACTGGAAAAAATGTGATAAGACGTGGCAGTTACAACAAATATTTGGATTCTCAACTTGTAATTACGCCGATTAGATCAAGCCACTGATCCAACGTACACCGACAGGAAGATTTCCATGGTTGTGCACGATACCGCGTAACGGAAGATGTGACGTCATTTGCCATAAATTAGCATATAGAAGTAAAGGGTTTGTATGGGAAGGAAATCTCATTAATGGGGTGTGTGACGTGATTTTCACGTCATATGTCACCCACTTGGGCCTCAAAACGGAAGTCAAGGTAACCTGGCCTGCAAGAGGACCACACCCAGTTTTGTACCGGAGTGTATGGAATGTGTTTAAGGTGATTTTTTCCCAAATTGTCCCAACCTGCGACATGTGAAAAAAGTAAAACTCCTGGACAAAAGGCATTTTTTTTTGGGGGGGGGGGAGGGGGGAGGGGGGAGAGAAGCGACTGAGGTCCATTCCACAAGCGACCATGTTAAAAAAAGAGGGTGAAGGGAGAAAGGTGAGGTAAGATATAGAGAGACGCTAAGGATGATGGAAATGACGTCACCCGGACCCAGCCCCCACACGGTCAAAAACAAGGAAAAAAGCCTAGAAAACGAAAATTTACACTAGGTACAGGAAAAACAAATTCCATCCTGGTGCCCTGCACACGCTCGCTCGCAGTCGTTCAAATCCTACAGGAAGCCTAGGGAGGGTGTCTTGGCGAATAACTCTGCGGCCTTTTCACAAGATCCGATAAGATCTTTGCGTTGGAATTGGGTCGGTGCACGAGTGAATGCCAAGTCTGGGTCGGGACGTTAATCAAAATCTGTTGGATGCGTTGTTGCCGGTCCTCTTCCAGACGGGTTTCTGTCAGAGCACTATTCGTCCTTACATGTTGCAAGACACTCGCCGACGCATCCGCGACCATATCATCCACGTGAAAGGTCTGTCAAGGAGCGAGACGTTTGGACCGTCGTACCAGCTTATCCAATTCGGCTACTAGATCCAAAAGACATCGACGACGTGGACAGAGAGGCCCAAAGCAAGTGTTCGTCCAAACGAGCAGCGCACTCACCGCATCCGAGGTTGGACCAAGAGTTCTTCGTGATCCTCGAGCACAGACAGGGTTCTCGTCAACATCAAGAGGACCGGTTAGGGTAGGACTCTTTGTTTCACCAAACGTCTCTGAGCTTGGACTAAGAGATCCTGGTGATCTTCGAGCACGCACAGGGTTCTCTTCAGCTTCAAGAGGTCATGCTGATGCTGGACCCGGCGTCACCAGGTTCGATCTAGTTTATATCTGCAGTATTGTTTTTGGCGCGTTCACCGTCCACCCAAGCACCAGCCCGATGTCCAGATTGGATTTAGAGTGGTTCTGTTGTAGCCGATGTAACAGCCACCACAAAGTGGGAAATCGATACCACCGCTTTTTTCCGGATGAGTGGCGATGCCCCTGCTGTTACAGGGGTCGGAATTATCTGGAAAGTTCGCCAAGGTCGATGTCACGCAATATGTTGTTTCAAGAATTTCCTAGAACTTTGACTTATCAGTTTCAAAATAGTCTGTAACTCGTACTAAGTTTTAAAATAAGAGTTTATTGTAATATTTGTAATTAGTTACTTTTGGAAACTTCTATACTCTCTTCGGATAGCTATATAAGTGGCTCTCTAGTCAGTCAGTCGGTTGTTGCTGTTATAATTCGGGATTAAGTTCCCTGTCAGTGATTTCCAAGTGATATTGTGTCACAAGTGACAAGTGACAACTGAAGGGATTTTCCCGTTCGTTTTTCATTCTGACATTCTGCTGTCAAGTCTACAGTTGGTTTCCATGGAGCGCGATATTGCAAAAGACTTCGTCAGGAGATTTCGTCAAAAAAAAGGCATTGCTTTGCCTGTGGTAAGATAAACATAGAGAAGTATTGAGTGAATTGCAGTGAGATTGTACAAAGAGTAGTCGCTACAACAAGTTGCAAAATTGTCAAGTCTACAGTTGGTTTCCATGGAGCGCGATATTGCAAAAGACTTCGTCAGGAGATTTCGTCAAAAAAAAGGCATTGCTTTGCCTGTGGTAAGATAAACATAGAGAAGTATTGAGTGAATTGCAGTGAGATTGTACAAAGAGTAGTCGCTACAACAAGTTGCAAAATTGTCAAGTCTACAGTTGGTTTCCATGGAGCGCGATATTGCAAAAGACTTCGTCAGGAGATTTCGTCAAAAAAAAGGCATTGCTTTGCCTGTGGTAAGATAAACATAGAGAAGTATTGAGTGAATTGCAGTGAGATTGTACAAAGAGTAGTCGCTACAACAAGTTGCAAAATTGTTGAAACACTTTCATTAAAAAACATCTTTTCTAGCTTCCAATACCCGCCGTATCTTGAATTTGAACCTTTCCCACTTCCCTTCTCCTCTAGTTTGAGATTTCGTATCCCATACGCCACGTCTAGATCTTGGAGGTATGAGGGGCTAGATATAAAATCAAGGAAGTGATCAACCTTAACAGGATCCAGACGTGTCCTCTGCAGCGTTGGTGGCTCGATGGGTTGACCAGGCTTGTTCTTGAAAGCATGCTTTTTGCCTCATCGATCTTCCACTTGGTGAGGCCAGGGATCGTTAATTCTGTTTTGGAATGGTCGCCTGCAAAAATTGACAATGTTTGCTGCCTGTTGTAAAGTTTTTTTTTATTATTTTTATTTTTTATAAGACATTTTTCGAGTCTGGTATTATTTGCGTAAATGACCTACTATTTGACTTGAATAACTTAAACTCGTAAAATATAATTTCTAAACATGTTGGTAAGTTAACTTTTTAACTTGGGCAGGTCTTCGCCACGCTATACCTTGTCATTTAAATATGAGTAATTACACTTATATGACAAGCCCACCTTCATTAGTGATCAATGACAAGGCTTTTAATGCCTTAAAAAAGAAGTCAAAGGATTATTACTCGTTGTTACTGAGCAAAAAAGCACAATTCCCTAACGGGGAACTAACTCTAAAACATTAGTTTGCCCTCACCAGCGATGATCTACAGAAAGCATATACTTTACCACATACTGTTTGCTGTGAACCATATATTAGAGCCTTTCAGTACAAGGTCCTTAACTCCGTATTATATACTAATACCAAATTATACAAGATAGGATTTGCCACAGACGACAACTGCTCCTTTTGTAAGTCTCATCTCGAAACCCTCAGCCACTTCTTTTTCGACTGTAAATACTCGCAGACTTTTTGGAAAGAGTTTGAACTTTATTTTCATTCCATCTCCTAAGAACCTGTTTCCCTTACTTTAAAAGATGTCATAATAGGTATTGTAGATTCAAAACGCCCGTTGCTAAACTATTTATTACTGATAGCTAAGTTATACCTGTGGGATTGCAGAAGGACAAGCATGCTACCAGAAATAATTGGCCTAAAGCATAAGATTAAAAATAAGTTTCAAATTGAAAAATACGTTAGTATTAAAAATAATACCTTAGATAAATTTAAACGTAAATGGACAATTAACTGCAATTTGTTGCTTGATATATAATATTTCTTTCTTGTAGGAATCATATTGTGTCATGGTTTAGGAAGTGATTGTAATTTGATTAGTAGGAATGTAATGTGATTAAGTATTGTGTAAGTAAAAGAAAGCGAAAAAACTATGTAATTAAATACGGTATGTACTGTGTTTGTTATTAGTAATTTGATCGCTTATGTATTGTGTCTGTTATTTAGTAATTTGTTATTAGTCTGTTATTAGTAATTTGTAATGTCAGTAATGTAAATATTGTATATATATATTTTTTTCAAATAAATGTTTGAGACCCCTTGGATGATCTCACGCCTGCTGCGCACTTGTTCGAAAAGCCACGTAGAGTTTCCTGGGGCTATGGCGTCTAATACGACGTCAACTTCCTGTTCAGCCTTCCCTCTATAGCATCGCTTTGTAGGGCCAGAGATAGTCAGCACGTCAGACTTGCATTGCGATCGTACAGGACTGACGCTCCTGTCTGATGTTCTCCTAAGAAAGTTGTTTAGGCTCTGTAGCTTGTGCTCAACTTGGGGAGTCGGCTGCTATTCCTGCGAGGTCTCGCCTTCTTGCACTGACCCTTGAGACGACAATATCATAATATCATGATCGTTAAGTGTGCAAATATAGTTGCAATATTTGTTTTGGGATTGCCTACGATCTTCAAGCCCGTGTTATGCAAGACGTTGTTGCAAACCATCTTGCAATGGCTTTGTTTGTTTTTCCATACTTATTGTAGAAGAATTATTTACTCAAATTTTTATTGTTACAGCCCAGTAAGCACACTACAAGATGTTCCAACGAGACTATATCATGGGAGTCTCTTTTGTTGTAGCTGTGTCCAAATAGGAGTTTTGTTTGCTTTATTGTGTATTTTACAGCTGCCCTATAACATATGATACAGTCAGTAAATAACAACGGATGCGAAGTGACATTCCTACACTGTACAGGAAAGGCCCGCGAGTGCCGCTGATCAAAGTAGTCAAAAGCACTAGCTTTAAAGTGGGAGAGGGGGCAGAGGGCTGGGGCGCAGGGGAGCAGAAGGCATAAGGAGGTGCATGCATATGCCACCAAAAGGGACGGCGAGTGAGCGAAATTGAGAAACAATGCATAGTATGTTTCCATACAAGAGGCGGGGATTAGGAACACAGGGTACCATAGGAGGGATATTCCGACTCCCTGCCCCTCTTCCCACCATCACTGTCCACATTGTCTCTCATTGCGCAAAAAACGGGAGATATACTCACCGACTCTGCAGCCACCAAAGAGCTGTGTAACCAAAGGTATGTATTCCCGCGGGCAGACAACCCTAAATATGCGAGAGCGTGTCACGTCACATTATTTTGAGACAGTTGTAACGGCCGATTCAACTGATCAAGGAAAATGTCCCATAAAACTTCAAATCGCAATGTTTCTTTTCGAAAATTCATTTTTATGGACAGACAGATAAATAAAGTTCACTCATCTACTATTTTCTGCATTGTCCCGAGTGATTTGATGCGTTCTTGGGACCCTTGCATTCCTGTTCGGATCCCACGCGTCTCTGCATACAATATAAATAGACATGGCGTGCAAGACCGCTCATGGCCGAGTGCCTCCAACTGTCTCAAAATAACGTGACGTCATGCGCTATCACAGTCTGCCTGTGGTATTCCTCATCTGCCTCTGAAAAAATCTCCTTTCAAAATCGCATCAAAACTCTCTCGGAACCGTCTTAACGTATAAAATACTCTTGTGTTACCATAACGAACTAATAGATAACTGAGTACACGATACCTCACTTGTGGATCAACAATGGTGCAGTCAGCCTGCTGCATGGGTAGGTCTGCTGAAATTTGTTCCTTGCTCTCCTCCTGTGGTTGTGAAACATTTGCTACGAATTTCAAGGCAGCTTGATGTTTCCCACGACAAATTCTACAAATACCTGTGTTCATAGAATATGACATTAATTATTTGTTAGGCCAGATGTTCTCCGCTTTCTCGAACACCGACTGGTAATCGAGCCTAAAATCCATGAAAACAAATCAAGGTAGGAATTCATACTGTCGCTGGACTGGAAGGATAAAGAGACGAAGCATTTACCTGCTCCAACCGAGACAACATTTCATTTACTCTTGATTTCCTTTGACATTCGCAGGTTAACACCCCTCTCACTCTTACCCTTACGATTTCCATGGAGTGGATGGTGACATTTTATCAACGCCTAGCTGATCCTGGTGTTTTGGACAAATTGTGAAGTCACGGCCGCTTTCATCAAACAACCCTACGCGTGCAAGAATTAGTTCTTTCTCAGAAGAGACACTTGTTTGGGACACAGTGATTTGCCGAAGATGAGCACGTATGTCTCTAGAACAAGAGCTCAGAGGAAGAAAGTCGTTCCCTCTGGATGAAACAGCGCAGCGAGGCAAAGGAACAGGAGATATTAGGTCATGAAGAAAATGACTGTTGTGCCAAGCTCCCTCTTACAAACCTTGACAAATTCGGCCTGTACTTTTTACAGGTCACAGGTCATTGTTGTATCAATACAGAAAGTATCCCAATCATGCATAAAGGCTATTTTTAAGTGACCTTAGGCGTACGTACGGATGGTGATGACGTCATGGCTATAAAACCAAATTTTCTCGCATCGATGGGTTACCATATTTCTTAACTATGGTGCTCCACGCGCGCGCGCGAAGCTCCGCTACTACTACGTGCAGTAATAATAGTAAACAAACACTACTAACAGTCCAATATTACGAACTAATAATGTTCGATTCTAATAATATAAGGTATTTGGTGGTAAAGAAGTCCTGGCTTCTCTTAGTTTTTTTCCAGTGGTTTGGTAGGATGCATAGCGCGTGATCTTAGGTTATACGGTATAGGCTCCAACATAGGCAACTGCACCAGGAATGCCAATGGGTGTTCTGTACTCTCCGCCGCCTCTGTCATCATTCATCATGAAACTTCTCACATAAACTGTCTCTATCTATCTGATTGAGTGTCTTCATTATTCGGCACCAGACCTTGATCATATGAGCAGTCCGGGTAAATGATCTTCAAAGCCGTTTTTTGAATTGATTCAATGCTATATTACAGAGGTACTCAGGGATATTTTGACCAAAACACTACTCCTATAGAAGTGTTTGCACCTCTATTTTCAGAAGTCGTAAGGAATAAAGTCCCTTAGATGCCGTGGTAACAAGGTAATCTATATGATGATTCCATTTGAGCTCTTCGCTGATAACTACACCTAACACCAGTGGCTCAGTTGGTTGAGCACGCGCCTGTCTTGCGGGAGGTTGTCTTCACAACTGTCTTGCGGCCGGACCAACACTCAGGGTCTTTCAATAACTGAGGAGAAAGTGCTGCCTTTGTAATTACATCTGCAAATGGTTAGACTCTCGAGTCTTCTCGGATAAGGACGATAAACCGTAAGCCCCATCTCACAACCCTTCAATGTTCATAATCCTGTGGGACGTAAAAGAACCCACACACTTGTCGCTAATAGTAGGGCACATAGTTTCCGGTGTTGTGGTCTGTTGTGTATCATGGTTGGGATGGTAAAAAAACGTAACAGTAACTGGTGCAAGCTGTTGTGGCCTTCTATCAGCTTGACAAGCAAAGTTAATAAATTGCTTATACGAGCAAACACGATCAATTTGTCAGTTGTCCGCACATGACGGTCTCATTACAATGTTTGGATATTTCATTAAGTTCTTTACATTTTTTGGATTA
>NC_090877.1:28827553-28832553 GCF_036669935.1 Montipora foliosa | reverse complement strand
GAGTTTAGCAGTCTCCTAACACAACTTTTCTTTTTATTATGATTTTCTAAGTTAAGGAAATATTTTGTATTCCTTTCATCTTGTTCATACCACCTGGCGCGCGACCGAATTATCGACCCCCTCACCATATAATCGTATTCTCTCTCGTAAATCGTTTTGCAGGCTTCAAGGTTTTCGAGGTTCTCAGGAGAAGGCGCCTCTGCAACGTTTTCCTCGCATGCCCTTAGTTTTCCTTCAATTTCGTCAATCTTACTTTTCCTTGCACTAGCTTTTACTTTACTATATTTAATACTATCTTGACGAATCGTATACTTGATATAATCCCATTTAATTCTTAAATCTTCACAAAAGCCATAGAGGAAGGTTGTCGCGCATGCTCTGGACAAAATCGGGGTCGTCTAGGAGACTGTTGTTAAACTTCCAGAAAGAGGGACCTCTGGGCTGGTCAGCCATAGAATCCACCTCAAGACCGATAGCGGAGTGAACTGATTTGATGCTAGTAATAATATCAATTTTGGCTACATCGTCTTGGAGCAAGTCGCTAATGAACCAGTAGTCCAGTCTCCTTTGGATAATTGGTTTTATTTGACGCCAAGTGAATTTTTTGCTTTTTGGGTTACGAACTCTCCAAATATCTATTAGGTCACACTGTATAAGTAAATCTTCCAAAACCTTAACTGATTCTTTTAAAGTAGTGTTCCCTCCCGAGCAATCTAAAGAAGGTTGCAAGGCAACATTGAAATCTCCCCCAATTACAAACTTATAATTGGACTCCCGGAGTTCCTCAACGGGAATAAGTTCAGATAAAGCCTGGAAAAATGAGGATTGATTCGACGTTTTATTTGGCGCATATATATTTATTTAAAAAAAAGGGGTGTCTTGAATTATTGCTTCTACGATCAGATATCTGCCTTCATTGTCAACACGCGACGATATAAGCTTGAAGTCCAACGACTTATGAACAAGGATAGCCACCCCACAGCTATGATTAGAACCATGCGAAAAGAAAAACTCACCGGGCCATTGTTTTCTCCAATGATTAGCAATTTCAACCGTGCTATACGTTTCCTGTAGAAAAGAAATATCTGCGCTCTGATTAATCAACCAGTTAAGTATAGACTTTCTTTTTTCGAATGCACGAATACCTCGAACGTTTAGCGAGGTGGCTTTGAACTTTAAGTTGTTGCGATCCATGATTGCAATTTTCGGTATTAAAACTGGTTGCATGGAAGACAAAAGCTATCACTCCCAACAGGACAGTTGAAATCAGGTGAACCGAAAGGTGCGAATATATAAGAGCACTCACGAACACAAGACGCTTAATTATAAGAAATTTAAACGTAGACAGTAAAAAAAGACTGTTGAATGCTACGCTAGATTTGGTCGACCTCACTCGAGAGAAAAAAAAGCATTCGTTAACAATAAGTATAAAACATAAAGTTAGTTACAAATACGAAAAACCATTAGTCGATATGACGCTGGTCAGGTCATATTTGTAGGTGTTTGCATTTTTCAAACGCTGTGAAAGTGTTGAAATGGATTCTAACGCCATTTAGACACTGAATTTGCATATAAGGGAAAAATGGGAAATCGTAATACGTTGTGAATGGGTTCCAAAAAGGCATATTCGAGTGTTATAGTGTTTTGGAAATTAAATAAATTATGGATATTGGATTATTTTAGATATTCAGGTACATTTTCGAAACTAAAACGTTCACCGTTGATGTACAAGTAACGACCTTTGACTTTTGCCTGAGTCATATTATGCTCATTGCGAGCCTTCATCATCGCCTTAATTAAGACTTGGCGTTCCTTTTGAATGGTCCTCGCGTAATCTTCTGTGATATATGCGTCTCTGTGTACACTCGATTCCTTAATCTTACCTCTTTTTGACCAGACCTTGTCTCGATCTTCGCGACAGACAAACCTTGCTATAATGGGCCTGCATCTAACTCCATCTCTCTTACTTATTCGATGAACTGCGTGAAATCTTAATTGGGAGATATCTAAACCAAGGTCTCTTCCAATGGTGTCATAAATAACCTTTTTGCAATCTTCACCTTCATGTTCCTTTATATTATTAAATCTCAGGTTCTCTCTTCTAGTGTACTGTTCAAGGGTTATATTCTGTTCCACTGCTTCTTTCAGGGACTGTTCCAAAATAGTTATTTTCGCTGTTAAAGTTCCATTTCCGAAGACCGAAAACCGCTCGTTTTTATGAATTTATAGGAGAAATTAGACCTGGAGTGGGTTTTGAAGGAAAGTTCAATGAAGCGCTATATGAAAGAGGGAAAATCATAGGTTGGTTAATGAAACAGAAAAGTTATTGGAGTGGAATGGAAGAGCTGGAGATTAGCCCTGCATTGCAGAAAGAGCTAGAGAGGGAAGAAGAAGAAACGAGAACGATGTTGCCGACTCTGTTAGAATGTTGGGATGTAGAAAATTTCAGAAGACAGATAATGGGTAAGTTGATATGTTAAATATGTGAAGGCTAGCTTGGGTGAAGGTGAGTTGTCATGTGACACTTCATTTTATTTCATTCGAGATTAGAAGAGGTGATGGCACGACCGGATTTATCGGGGACTCCACGTTGGTTCCAGAAAATGCAGAAAGAGAAAGAAGAAGAGGAGAGAAAAACGTTTGAAGAAGAACGAGAGAAACAGAAAAAACGATTTTTATTTTCGGATGAGTTATTCATCCAAAATTGGATAATTATTTTAAAGTTAGAAGCTGGTTGGATAACGCCCATCGCTCGGACAAATTTGCAGGATGTGAAGAAGTGGGTTTGGGGTTATCAATTGGCGGTGTCGGTAGAAGACGAGACGAAGGGGGAAAAAGAAAGAGAAAGATTTAAAGTGTGGGTTCCTGCTGATGTTTTTACGAATTTGGGGGAACATGAGCTTCCACCTCTGGATAAGTGTTTGTGTCTACCTTTGAAAAGTGGTGTGTTAAGTCAATGGTTAGCATTTGTTTTTTTGGTTGAAAGGGTAATTTCTTGTTTTTGTTTGGATTTAATTTGGAAAAATGTAATTTTATTTTATTTTCTTAGAGGAGAATAAGAAAGAGGAAGAAGAAGGAGAAGATGTTAAGAAAGAAGAAGAAGAAGAAGAAGAAGAAGAAGAAACTGTTAAGATCGTTTCCCGTACTTCCCGGTTCCTTTAGAGTTTTCGTTGCAGATAGGCACGTATTATGTGCCGAAAAGTTATTAGACTGAAATCAATGGGATTAAGGATTTACTGCTGATAAAACTCAAGTCGAACCAGGAAAGAGCCTTGTCGCCGAGAAATCCGGAAAATCCGCGTTTACCGTGCATGCCGAAAAATGATTGGAATGAAATCAATGACATTAAGGAATAATATATACACTTCTCAAACTCATTAATTATTCATGCAGTCAAAAGCCAATAAATGACCTCCATTTGAGTCAGGTGGATGAATCTTGATACCCAATGAAACACCAGATGAAACACCACCAGGTTTTCATCTGAGATGAAACATGTTTTTCATCAGAGATCAAACATTTGCATTTTAATGAGATTTTTATTGATTACACAACTCATGGAAACAATGCAATACCTGTCGTTAACAACAATTCTTAAATATGAGATCCTTATTCATTTCTGCGTCTAATGCTCGACCAAATAGAGTGAACCTGTAAACAACACAATTAACATTATTATAAGATAGATGACTCTACATGTTAACCGCACAAATAATAGCTATTCAGTTCACCTTCGATCGCTGTTATCAAGAGGATTTAACGCTTCAGCACCATTTTTCTCCTCCAGATGGCGTCGGATACCACAAACTATTCCGTAAATAGTTTTCGCAGGATATCTCTCGCCGGTCTTCTTAGCCACTTCCATAATAAATTTGCTTAACCAGTAAGAGATAGACTTCGTCACAGGCAGGTATTGCACATGCTCCAGGCCGAGAGGGCCAAGAGGCACAGAGCGGAAGAGGACAGAAAGGAGCAGCACAAACGGCGCAAGACCCTGCTCAGAACTAAGGGCGTGTCCAGTCAGAACGCGGAACTCATCTCCTCGAATCCCGAAGAACCGTTGCCTAGTGCACGGGAAGTGGACCGATATGAGGAGGAGCAAAGGCAAGCCCAAGAGTATAAACGCCGAGAGGCTGCGAGAATAGCATTCGAAAACGCTTGGCTCCGGACGACGGAAATAGAGCTCAAGGAGTGCTATGACAAATTGCGAACGAGCGACGATCCTTCCCTTCGCGCCAACCTTAAGGCCTACATGCGAATGCTGTCTGAAAATCTCAAAGATCATCATATGTCGCTGGGAACGTATGGCACTGTCGAGGCCTTGGCCGAGCGGAAGCGAATATGCACGGCACTCGGCCTGTTGAGTGAGAACAAGCAACACCTCGTCACGAATATCTGGGAAAGGTTGCCGGTCATCACTTGCGAGGAAGACACAGCTCCCGAGCAAGGTGTTGGCCAAGATCTCCAAGACGAGAACGAAGACGAGGACGAGGAAGCCATATTCATAACTCCCGTTCCAAGTACTCGGGCAGATTGCAGCAGGAAACGGAGGAGACACTCAAACAGTCAGGACGCGAGCAATGCGCCGTTTAGGACAAACGTGATAACAAAGTACTTTGATAAAAAGAAAGGCGTTAGTCAATAAAGTAGACGTGATATAAATGTCTGAGTAATGATTTCCTTTTTTTTCTTTTTTTCTTTTTTTCTTTTTTTGTATTTCGTTAATGTGTGAGAGTCTGAAAACAATACACTTCTTTGCCAGCGTCAAAGTTCAAAAGTTTTTTCTAAAGTTCATTCAATAAAGTAAACGTGATATAATTAGTCCAAAATTTATTTTAAAGTTCATTCATTCTAGAGAAACTTAATTGAATGAACCCTCTTCTTCAAGGAATCGGCCGTCCTTCCCTGTTGAAAAACGTAGTCGCCATCTCTTAAAATAGCTGTCCACTGACCAAAACCGTGCCTATTAATCCCTTGCTTGAGGCAATCGTCCTCGTTTG
>NC_090877.1:28800053-28810053 GCF_036669935.1 Montipora foliosa | reverse complement strand
AGGAAAACAAAAATTTATGCAATTAAGTGACTATCCTGAGGGTACCGGTGTGTGGGTTAAAAAATGAGTTCGAATAAAACTTATGAATGGGAGAATGTTAACGACGATCTGGTTGTTCTCTAACGATAAGGATGTGAGTAAGATAAATGATGAAGACTCGATAGGTTCTCATTTTAAGAACAAACTACCTTTAGATTTAGATTTACGAAGAGGTTCCTGGGAGATGCCGGTTGATAAGGTCACCTTAGCCAATGAACAAATAAATAATCTAAATTATTGTTTTAAGGATCCAAATGATAAGGTCATAGACAGTGGTAGTCTGTCTAAAAAAAAAATATAATACGAAATTTGAAGTCGTCGAGGAAATATATGAGATTGGAAAGGAATTGCGTTGGGAAAAATCAATTTAGTTCTCCAAAATTTAGCGATGTGTTACGACATGAAGATTTAAAAGATGAAGAAATTGTTTTTTTTTTTATGATGGATTATATGTGTTTTGTCAACTTACAAATGGAGATGAGAGTTGGGTAAACGATGTTCGGAAATTTTCAAAAACACCTTATACTCTAAAATCTTTATCATTGTGGCATATACTGTATGATTTTTTATCAACAAGTCATACACAAGCACAAAAAGTTATGAATCCCATATTTTATTATTGGGCCGGTTTTGATTGGTCTTGGAGTGGGAAAAATCAGTTTTTATTAGAAAAAAACAATGAAAATGTGGAACGTTCCAATTGATAACACTCCATATTCTATAAATTTAAATTTGAATAAGCATAAATTGTTTGATGGAATGGAGCGCCATTTAAATTCCCAAAATTTAAAAATGGCAGTTGTTATTGTTGCTACTGAGAAATTGGCAAAACCTTTCAGTTTGGACAGTAAGAGTAAATTTAATTCTATGGGATCATTTTCATCAGATTTTGATAAAACAAAAATTAAAATCGAAACGGTTAAAGATGTTAATCATCCGTTGAATACTAAAAATTACGTAGCTTTTGATACCGGATTACAAACAGCTCGATCAGGTTTTAATCCTACTTTTGCGCTGAAAGTGAATAGCTATCATTCAATCCCTATTTCTTCCACTCAGGTGGTTGGGACAACAATTACAAAAACTAATGAAAAACTAATTGAAATCAAAAATAAAAGTGGAGGGGGAAAGAAATTAAAAATAAGTGGAAACGTCGAACTCTTGGAAGATGATAAAGTGAAAACCACACTGACAGGAGAATACGGTATGGACAACTTTGATTTTATAAACGAACCATTAAAAAATTTAGTTTCAGAAGATGTGAATATGGTAAAACTTTCCATCCCCAATATAACTTCTCTCACCCCATTTTATGGCGATGGAAAAAAAAGGATCATCTTTTCGATCCAATTATAAGGTTACACGATGAGGGAGAATTGGTTTTTCATCAGAATAAAAGAGAAAGACAAATGCATAATATATACAGTTTATCCACCCGCTCGATTGAAATAGACATAGAAAGTACTTCAGGCCATCGATTACAGAGACCTGGATTGTATTTTGGTGTTACTTTTTTTAGTCTTTATTTTAGAAAAGCACGGAATAACTGGTTTGAAACAGTTTAAAAAATGGAAAGAAAAAACGATTATCTTTACATTTCGATGGAGTGACAGACAAGGATGGGAGGTTAACCATTAATCCTAAATCTCTAGCCACCCTCACGTTTACTTCTAACTTGTTCTTTAAACCTTTTCGACAAACTTCCCTATTCTAGATTCTGGTAAATGAAATGAAGATTTTGTACCATCCGATTTTATGAAAACAAAGGCTGTTTCTTGACTACCTCTGTCACTTTTCAACACATTAATAAACGTAGTTGCATCTAAACCTACCGATTCGAGAGCAACTTCGTAATCGGTTGAAAAATGACAAGGTTTATAACTAAAATTACTGAATTTGGAAAATAAGGTTTCTAAAATAATACAAGATATTAATTCTTCAAGATGTAGCTTCACTTTGCGGAAAAATTAAAAGGCGTAAGGTTAGACACAACAAGCGGAAATGGAGAAGGGATTGAAATAGCGTGATCATACGATTATCCCGTTTGGGCTTTGGTCTCTCCAAGTTCTCTTCAATTTGTGCTTGTAGATTGTGATTTTGTGATGGAACAGATTGTCGGAAAAGAAAAAACACAAAATTTAGAAGCGATTCCTTTAAATCCTTCTAAAGATTTCATTTATTACTCGCCGGAAAGATTGAGTTGGAAGAGAATAAATTCAAATGTTTTCTATTCTTGCTTCATTCGGTTTGCTGATACGAGAGCAAGAAGATTCGAAAACGCTAGAGCTACTGCTACATTAAAGGGGCTAGGTCACGCTATTTTAGGTAAATTTGTTTAATTTTGTTAATTATGAGCTCTAAACGTCAAATTAGCAGAAGAAGAGTCTTTCATTGGCAAAATCACGGCCACATAACTACTGAGAATGATTTTCCAACTGTGTAAATGACATTTTGATACAGACTGATATAAATTTGAAAAAAGGTGGGCCGACGTTTTTCAAATTTACTCAAATTCAGTCCATTTCAATGCTCTCCAGTTTTGTCCATCCATGTCCCTTCTTGGCTAAACTGTGTTTTGTTAGAGTTCTTCTATAGTTTTTAACAGTTATTTTGATATTTTAGTTAATTCTTTGACCATTCGATCAGTGCTGAAATTGCCTAAAATTGCGTGACCTAGCCCCTTTAAGGATAAGGAGAAGACCTTTGACTTAAAAAAACATAAATTTTAGAAAAAAAATATGGGAAAAACAGATTATTTAGGTAACAGGACTTTACAAGAAGTTAGAGGTTCAAAGAAAAAAACAAATGGTCCATATTCGGGTGGACTTAACCCTTACTCACAATTTGATGGAGCTAATACAAAAACGAAGCCGTGTGGAAATAGAAGTCGAAATGTTGCCGAAGCTGAAGCGGCTAGGGCGTTAATGGAATTGGAGGGACCGGCAACGCTGGATTCGGAAATTGATCGGGAATTGGAATAGACGGATTAATAGAGGCACAAAGAGAAAAAGAATGACTTCAGATTTACATAGATTTTCTGCTACTTTAGACACTGTCATCATAACCTGTAAAAGAACGGGTCCGAGACAAAAAATGGGGAATGATGTTAGAGCTTTTCCAGCTAAATTCAGACCTGCATCGAATAGAAAAACGAGGGAACCTGTTGTGTCCGTACGCAAGAAATAACCCGCGGATAAAACGGCCGACCGAAAAACTTTTAATCCTAATCAATAACTACTAACTTACAAAATGTTAATGCGGGAACACATGCTATATAAACCTTTACATCCGCTCTGGGAATTACATAATTTCTTATTCATGAAAAACCTTATTCATTAACACGTAGTCCATTGATGAATAAGTTCTCATTCATCAAACCTTATTCATTAACACCATAACACTTCTTCCCGCTTGAAATGGAAATTAGAGAAAAATTAATCCTAAAACTAACTTTAAACTAATCTAACAAGTGCACATAATTGTGTTAATAAAATTTTGAGTTCTTTGTCATAATGTCCATGGACTCTTGAGTTCCTTTACATCTCTTCAATTAAACGTTTTGGTCTCGCTCGAATTCTAGTTGAACGACGTTTGTTTTCTTCCGGAAAGCTTGAAACACTTGGAACAGAATTATCCGAGACATCTTGTGGCGGGACAATCTGTTTAGCTAGTTGGGGTGACACCAAGGGCAAAGGGGACTTTTCAAACGATGCTGATTGTGGTGGTAGGTCTGGCTTTGGCAAAGACACAATTGTATCTGGCGATTCAGTCAAATCGATCTCTGGTAGATCACAGTGTTTAGGCTCTATATTTGCTACTTTCGAACCAGCGAGTTCACGCAGCTGATCAATGTGTCTTTTCCAAAACAGTTTTCCTACTTGCACTCTGTACGTGACCGGACCTGATCGATCTTGAATAACTCCCTTAGTCCACGCTGTTCTCCGATTTCTGTAATCCCTTGCGAGAACTGGTTCACCAACTTTGAAACTGCGCTTGACCGATGGGTCAAAGCGTCTTGATTTTTGCTCAATCCGTGCAGACAAATCGGGTCTCAGCAACTCGAGCCTTGTTCGCAGTCTTCGCCCCATCAAAATTTCTGCAGCTGGACAACCAGTGGCGCTATGGGGGGTGGTTCGATAGCTCAATAGAAAACGGGCCAATTTCTCCGTTTCAGTACCCGGCTCATTCTTTATGACCTTCATGGCTTCCTTAAATGTCCGAACATCCCGCTCTGCTTCGCTGTTAGATGCCGGATGGTATGGTGATGACAAGCATAAGCGAACACCATTGGCTTTGAGAAAATCTTTCATCTTTCATCTCTCCTGCCACAAACTGTGGACCATTATCAGCCACTATCTCTTCAGGCAATCCATGTATTGCGAACAAACCACCTAGAGCTGTAATTGTAGAACCGGCACTGGTGGAGGACGTTGGAACGACTTCCATCCACTTAGACTTTGCGTCAACAACTATCAGGAACATTCCCCCATTAAAAGGACCAGCAAAATCCACATGTAAACGCTGCCAGGGGCGCGTAGGCCAGATCCATGGATTGTTCACTTTCAAGGGTGTCTTACAGCGCTTAGCCTGACAATCTGAACAATCTCTGACAGTCTGTTCGATGTCGCTATCCAAATTTGGCCACCAGACGTGCAGTCTTGCCAAGGACTTCATTCGCACCATTCCTGGATGGTTAAGGTGTAGTTCCGACAACACTTCCTGTTGATACTTGGATGGTATTAGAACTCTGGTACCAAGAAATAAACAGCCATCCTCAACGGTAAACTCTTCACGTTTGGCACTATAATATCGAAGCTCCTCCGGGGTATTTTCTTCTGCTGGCCAACCATGCAAGAAAAAATGTAAGACACGTGAAGGGACTGGATCGCCTCTTGTAGCCTCTCTAATTCTACTGGCTGTAATGGGTATACGCTTTTGATTCGTATGATGGAAACGAAATTTATGGAAATGAAAATTGGAAACAGTTTTTAACAAGTAAATGGAATAGAAACAAAATAGAACTACAACAATCAAATAGTGACTTCTGTGGGGATTATTGTTTACTTCTTGAAAAAAATGAGTTGCATGGAAGTACCTAACCTAGATTTTTAAAAAAAAGATTTTGATGAAAACGATCAATTTTCTAATGATTATCGAGTGTGGGAAAAGATTCATTCTTCTTTTCCAAAGACTTTAGAAAGAATAGATCACAACATAAATTTTGAAGATATATCAGATGAAAAATTATTGTCTGTAATAAGATGTAGTGTGAAAGAAGATAGTCAAATATGTAAACCCCGTAATCTTATAAAATCAAATGTAAGTAGAAAGAGAAAGCAATTCTATTAAAGACATGGATCTATGCGAGTGTGTGTCGTCTCCAAAATTTACTGATCCGAGTAACATGGGAATATATGGGAACACGGGAACAGGGAAACCCCATTTCCTAAAACTTTTACTTTACAAACCCAACGAATATTTTGTAACAGAGAACGGAGAGAAAATAGACAAGATTGTATACTGTTATGGATCCGTCTGGCAACCTATTTTCAATGAAATGGAAAAGATGGAAATCATTATGCATAGGGGCATGCCTACAAATATCACATCGTTATTTGGAGAAAATCAATCTCTGGGTATAATTGTATTAGATGATCTACAATCACAAATAGAGAACAGCTTAGAAGTACAACAATTGTTAACGAAGAATGCTCATCATTTAAATTTAACCTCAATCGTGGTTTACCAATCACTCTTTCCACCAGGTAAATACGCTACTGTTATGCGTAGTCAATTCTCTGTTTTCATTTTTTTGGGTTTTAGAAATGAAATCAATTCTTTGCATTTACCCGTTCGAGATTACATACCCACCAAAAATCATTTAACATCTATTATTAACACATATCGACAATGGACAGCGCAAAAAGGAGGATATATGGTCATAGACAATAATCCCATGTCACGTTGTGGAAAAATTTCTATCAGAACTAATATTTTAGAAGAAGATAGGCCGACTCTATCTATTTCATTCAAATGAAGGCTATGGAAGAGTACAGAACTAGGTCGTCAGGAATAAGACCTTACAAAGAAAAATTTACAGGTATTTCTCAGTCAAGCAATAGTGAAAGAATAATCTTTCGTGATCAAAATACATTAGTTTATCGGAAGGAGAAAGATACTCAACTATATTTCCCTTCCAATGAAAAATTAAGGTTACGTTTGAAATATGGACAACAAAAATATCAGTTATGATATAGAACTTGAAGGAGAAGAAGTTTTGGCGTTATCAGATCTGTTATATAACACACGAGCAGAAAAAATAAACAGAGGACAAGAAATAGACCCCATCATCGAAGTCTTATCAAAAAGTGAAAAAAATACCTGTAACGGTTAGAAGACAAGCCATAGAAAAAGGTAAACGAAATATTAGAAAAGTACTTCAAGCATTGATATTGAAACATTTGGAAAAGGATGACGACGACAAACATCTTAGGTCGACCCTCATATGAAGATCAATTCGTGAAAGAACTTCTTTTACTGGGGGAAGATGAATTACAACCACTAATACAAGAAGGTCGGGGGAAAAGGAAAAGAAAACATAGAAACAAAAAATTGGTCCACAGACAATGAAATCATTATGGAAAAAACATTTTTGAATTCTGACGATGAGAATTTCCTTTAGAAAAAGAATTAGACAAATGGAAAGGAATGGACAAAGAGTTTGAGTTAATAGCTTTCAAAGAATATGTGACGATGAACAAACGGGTCAAGGAATTTCTAAGAAACAATAAACCCTTTCCAAATAATCTCACGTTACAGGATGTATTAAAATATCTGAAAAAGATAAAAACTAAATATAAAACCGATTTCGCACAAATGGGGCTTATCGGTTACAAGAATGTTAACCCTCAAACCACTCCTCATTTTGGCTCAGTAGGAGTTGGTCCGATTGATAACAGACATTCACAAGCTGTTGGTGTGAATTCAGCTAAACAAGCAGTTTCTCCCCCAATTCAACCTCGATTTTCTTCCCCATCTTCATCTTCGTTGATTTCGTTAGATGAAATTAATGCTTATAACAGACGTCGCAAAAAATGGAGGGACAGAATTTATAGAAGACGACGATCTTGACGTGTTAAAGGAAAGCGGGTTAAAATTAAGATCTGGATGTATCTACAGAAAAAGACCTCATCAATCATCCTCATTTCTTGAAGAAGTAAGGAGCTTTGATGAAAAAAAAAAATCTTTCTCCAAAATTTCTTCCCCTCACTCCAAAAGAAAAAAAAAGTGTGGGAAAGTAATCCCATTCTTAGCGGATTAATGGAAAATGAATTATTTAACAGACGATCAGCAATGTCGGATGAGAACGATCATGAGGAAAGCAAGTGGGATGATGATAAAAATTATGGAATGCCAGGGTCTGGCCAAAAACGATCTTTGGACCAATTAGATTATTATTATCCATTTCCTGTTTTCAATAAAAAATGGGAGTTGGTTAAATAACTCAAATCGGTATAAAAGACTCATGTTTCCTTTTTTCACTTCACTTATTTCCCTCCACAAAATGGAGTTCATCGTAGCTGAAGCAGAAGTCGAAGAGCAAATTGGAAAATGAAGCAAACACAATAGGGAGTGATGATGAAGATGGTAAAAATTACGATAAACCCACCCAATCCGACAATGATTTCATAAACGACGAACCAGAGATCGATGACCTTAGGCTTTATCAGCACTTGAAACAATGGAAAGAAAACTAGAAGAGAAGAAAACAATGGGAAGGAAACGAGGACGACCTTCTTCCAACAAACCTGTTGAACCCAAAAGAGAGAAAAAAAATCATTCACATTTTTTCGTGACTTCTAAAGAAAAACTTATTCTATTCATTTCATATAGACAAGAACAACAAAGTCAAAAGAAGATATCAATATTCCACCACCTCCAATGGAAGCTCAAGGTGAAGAAGAAGAAGAAGAAGAAGAAGAAGAAGAAGAAGAAGAAGAAGAGAGCGCAATAGAAGCTTTAAGCTTAATTGAACACAAGTGTCCAATTTGCGATTCCAAATTAAATGTCGGAAAAACTAAGGAAAAAAAGATATTCTATTGGCAAAATGGTCCCGCTCAATTGGCAACCTATATCTGGGCCATACGATACTCAGTTTTGAAAGAATTCAAGTACCCGAAGCCACGGGTTAGATGCAAAGATCATGACGAATTGGCCATTATAGTGTGTGGCACTTCTTCAAATAAAATATTAAAAGATAGACTGTTTTACATTTGTGGCATTAAAAAAGACAAAGGGCAAAATGTGATTTTGTTCAATCGGCCAAATATCCTCTAAATTCTATGAACGCTAAACATTTGGAACATATATCAAATACAAGGTGTTACAAATGAACCCACTGGGAACTCGGAAAAATCCGAGCCCCAGATGGGCTTTGAAGCAACTACCCTCCATGATCTAGTACGGACGCTCTAACCACTGAGCTACTGGAGACTATGGTGAGCAAGGGTGAAGTGTGGGTATTTGACTCGAGCTGCATCACGCAGCCACAGAGTCAAATAACGACTGACAGCTCATAACTGCATCGCGCAGTCACATTGAGGGCATCATTGAAATACAGTTGCCTGTATTTCTGTGAACGATGCAGCCAACCAACCACCAAAGTGAGCGAATGTGAGACAATGATACATTGACATGAAACATTTGGAAGCATGGTACAAACTTGAAGAGACTAACAAAGACATCAAGGCTGCAAAAGCCGGTTTAGCTTATCACTTGCAAGAAGTTAAACGCAATCTTCTTGCCACAAAGAAAAAACAAGGGAAAGTAATTTCGAATTTCCTTTGGGCTTGATTTAGAAATAGACATTTTTTACTCTTTTCAAGTGTGTGGGATAAGAGTTTTTTCCGGCAAGATTTATAAAGAAAGATTTTTTTCTCTTCATATATTTGAATGTGAATTTTCGGAAAAGATTGAGAAGGATAAGATGTTAATATGGAAAGAATTTTTTGAATGTAAGTTTTCGGAAAAGGATTATAAAGGATGCGATGTTAATGTAGAAAGATTTTTCAAGTTTTTCAATAAAAGAATTTTATTAAAAACACTTTCATTTTATTCCTTATAAATAAATATGTGGACGAGTCAATGAGCCACACCCCTCCCCTCCAAAAAAAAATTCATATGTGGACGAGTCAATAAGCCACAATAATCTTCTTTTTTTCTCTCCAAGAAAAAATTAAAAAAACCACAATTCAGAGGTTCAATTCTTGTCGAATCTAATTTCATCACGTTCTTTTCAATTTAATATGACCCTGGTGACCTGTATCTTGATTTTTACCAAAGGAGGAAGGCTTTTAAAATACATCTTCTCATATAAATGCATATTTTTCTTCATTTTAGTCATCATTCTTACCTATAAATTACTTTTAGTTCACAGAAAAAAATGAGGTAAGGTAAGTTTAAATTCATATAACTTTTCTTTTGATTCGTTATTTTTTTTTTCTAGTTTCTCCAGACCTTCTACACTTGAATGCAATCTCCCTAAATGTAAAATCTACGACGGACGTGGACACATTCATAGACAAGTTCAAACGTCACAGAACGATTTCATACCATTTTATTTTCGAAAACCAAATGATTAAATTTTACTAAACCCTTCTACCGCTATTGTAAGAGTTGAACCACCACCAACACTGGCATATTCGGTTTTGAAAGTTGCCATCGCATGGGGTGAAAAAACCCTCGTGCGAATCATCATGTCGTAGCAGTTTATTCTGTGTATTTGGAGCTTTCTTACTCTTTTCTTAATCAATCAAAAACAGGTGGAGTAAGGTTAACGTTGGAATCTATCTGGTCAGATGACACTCATTTATCTCTGTCTGCATTAACCTTTGTAGACAACTTCATAGATAACAATTCACAAGTGAAGATCAGTCGAAATCAAACATTAGCGGAAAAAGAA
>NC_090877.1:28785053-28795053 GCF_036669935.1 Montipora foliosa | reverse complement strand
ATACAACCTTTAAAATGTTTCCATCTTCCACAACTTTCACACCAATAAACTTTAAACATTATTCCTCCTTTTGTCCATTTCTCCTTAACAAAACTAGAATACGTATTATTACAACGAACACAAATCGATAACGTTTTCATCTCCAAAAACGGTATCTTCTTCTCCCTTGTAATGATAATGTCCGTCACGAAACTCGATAAGGTGATTATTTCTAGATCCAAAGTGCGATTTCATGAAAGGAATAGCACATAGAAAGCTCGCTGCAGGACAACAAGCCCCATTCCATGGTAAAGGATTGTGTGTACGTAAACATCAACCTTAAAACTTCTATACTTTTAGGGAGGGTGTATACTGTATCTTCTTGGTTCGTCATCACTCACGAAAACATACCGGTACCTTTGAATAATCAACAGTTGAATGAGCACAACAAACTTCCAATCCTTCCAATTCTTGCCGAATATTCTGGTAATTGTGAAGAAGAGCTCCCCAAAAAACCTGCCGGCCGACAGTTGACCAACAGGTTACCGACAGTCTACGGACAGCTAACCAACAGGTTACCGACAGGTTGAGAAAACAGAAAAATTGTGGTAAAAACGAGCAGTTAATGAGACATTCCGTAATGGTGATGTATGACTCGCCATTTTCTCTTGTCAACTGTAGGAACTTGGTTCAAATAATACTCTATAAAAACAATGTTATCTACGGGAACATAACAACTTAGCCACCTCTGAACTTTCTCTGGACCGCGTCTCGATTTCTCAACTCTCTTGATTTCTACATCTAAATCAGACTTAAAACAACAAAAAACTAATTTTCTACTGATTTAGGTCCATCACACTTTCACACTGTGATGGGCTTAAATCAGAAGAAAAAGGTTAATATACCATACAAAAACAGTCAACAGGAGTCGTCATGATCAAAACGAGTTTGAAATGAAAACAAATCTTATTGCTAACCGCTCTTAAAGCTAACTAACTCAAGTAATATGATATGAAAAAAAATGATTACAGACGCAAAGCCTCCCTACTGGTAACTCAAGCAAGAGAGTAAGGAACATGCAGAAAAAACCACCAGTAAGATTTTTTCATATCATCTTAGTTCTACGAATTTTATGAAGAAGAAAAAAACAAAAACTCGCTGATTTCAAGTGGAATCTGCAAAATTTATCTTCCAGTTTCCCCTTGAAGTCCTCGTGTTTTTAAAAAATAAGACACACATAAATTGACAAATGAAATGATGATTACAAATTGTATCTCCACACCTACTGGTCACCCAACCAAGCGGGCATGAAACATGAGGACAAAAACATAGCTCTGGTTGTATGAATTCCATCTATTATTAGCTCAATTAAATGCAACTAAAATAAAATAAATAAATAAATAAATAAATGTTGGGTCAATCATTCATTGTTCCGACTTCTGAACAAAAATCTTTGTCTTAAATAAATTTAAATAAAATTACAATTATTCGATTACATTTTAATAAAAGATAATCAATGATGCCACCAAAAATACAGCTGCCCTCTGGTCACCCAACCAAGCGGGCATGGAACATGAGGACAAGGAAATTTTCAGTCTGAGATCTTCAATTATTAACTGTTCCAAGAGGAACACCATGATATTAACTATCACGTATTCCTCTTTGAGCACTTAATAAAATTTTCCAGAACAAACAAAAAATCGTTCTAGTTTTTATATTAGTAAATAATAAAACCAAAAGCTTAGATGATTACACAACATATATGTTCTTACTTGTCGCCCAAACAAGCAGGAGTGGAAAATGAGGAAAAAAATGAGACATTCTATGCAAAGCTTTTTAAAGTAAAATGAGTCTAAAAATCAAATGATTCAAAAGGAAAACTGTCAGTTTTATCTTGCCATTTTCCTTTTGGATGACTTGAACCGACTTCCGGACTAACATGTTTATTAATATCAAATAACTCACGAAACAAAAAAAACCAATACGTTTTGTCTTCTGCAGAGGTTTTACACCTCTGAAGTAGACAAAGTGCCTTCGATTTTTGTTAACAAAATCATTTTTAAATTGAGGAAGATCAATGATGACAAAGAACAGAGCTTGTGCCTACTGGTCACCCAAGCAAGCGGGCATGGAACGCGAGGAAGAAAAAAACTGTTGATCTGAGATCTTTCAATTTTAACAAAAACAACAAATCCAAGCGTTACCTAACACGTTTATTTTGTTATGTAGCTCTTGGATTTCTTGTTCAACTTTTTTCTTTTAGTATGGATTTTAGAATAAAAGACCAATGATGATAAAAAGGACCCCTCAATATTCCTACTGGTCACCCTGGCAAGCGGGCATGGAACATGAGGACTTATATTCAATGAACTGAGATCTTAAAAAACGAACAAAGTAAAGGATTAGTTTGTTGAAGTTTATCTTCCACACGGCTCCTTTGCTTTGTTAGTTAGTCTTCTGGCACATTCTTAATCTAATTAACTCATTTTTAAGCTTATCTCGATGATTAAAGCACGGCTTGACCGATGGTCACCCAAGCAAGCGGGCATGGAAAGTGATGAAAAAAAAAAAGGCTATTCCTTTATGAGAGATAAGTTATTCTTCCCTGTCTTCGACTACAACAACAGATTTTTATTTTCTGTTGTGGTAATCAAAGCGTGAAAGAAAAAACTAATAACCCAACACATGGAGAAATATGGAGAACATGGAATACAAACATTAGTTGGTTCAACTGGTACACGTAAACTTTTATACTTTACATGTACTCTTTGGGTCACCCATATGAATTCCACACAAGAAGACATCAAGATTCTCAAGTAAATATATTATATGAAATGATGCGTCAAGAGAAACTACAGCCTTCCGCCATCTTCGCCACCGAAAAACTCAAAATCTCGCATCCACTCTTCACCTCATTACCATATTATACCCCTCAGAATATTCAACCCAACCTCATTAGCATAAAAACTGTACGCCGAGTATCCCTTTACTACTATATGAAAGATGTCACATTGTGTAAAAAGAATCACATTGTTGTTAGTTTTTACTTAATGTAGATGACTGTACAGGCATTAAAAAAAGTCCACCATCATGCAATCTATCAATTCATAATAACTAGACATGCGCTAAACTTACAGATCATCTTTTTGATGGATGGAGATGCATTTGTGACAACTTTCACCACATTCAACGTGGTGAGTAGCCCTTGGAGGGCATTCCTCAGAGCTTCCCTTTCCATATTGGCTGATGCCAAGCCCACATGGCGTTTGTCCCGAACTTCCACCTCCACAATGTAACCACTCACCAGGTCTTCAGTTCAACATCCTTGTCACAAAACTGCTCAAGTATTAGCTACCTCTGCCATGACCACCATTCGTTTATGGCAGGAACAAAGTACAGTCGTCGTAGCCTATTGATAGTACATTGCGAGATAAAGGAGAGACCCAAAAAATTTGCCATTTTTTCAATTTTGGCAAAATTATAACGACAACATAATCGCTGCTTCTACCTGAATTTTATTGACTCTTACATCATTGACATCCCTTAAGGAGCAAAATCTCCTTTTATGTCTAGCAGGGCATTTTCAGTCTATTACCACTGAAGTACCCACCAAATGATACTTGACTTAACATTCATTCTTGCAATCAGGTTTGTGGCATTTCTTAAATCAGAGTGTGAGATCGAACAAGAAAGCTACAGCACTTTGGCATATCCGTGGACGAGCGAAGACCAAGATACTGATGATCATAAATAAATAAATAAATAAATAAAATTATGTACACAATGGTAACTAATTATGAAAACAAATATATATACACTGAAACAAGTGTAGGCTTAGACTATAAAAGTCAGAGAAACCTAAAAAAATAAAAATAAGAAATAAAACTGGCAATTTTGAAAAGTTAAAATATAGTTTATCAGTGTAAACTTAGTCATGGCAATCGATCTGAAGACAAAAGACCTTAAGGACAATGCCTACTATTGTTGTTATGCATACGTTCTGCGCATCTCGAGATACTCCGATTTCCTATTGGCAGTGCTTATTAATACAGGGATATTTTGTGCGGTTCAATTCTATGCAGAGAAAGCAGAACTTAGCAAGTGCTCTTGGTATCCAAAAAGAAAATTCGGGGTAACCATACATTTTTAAGAGATTAAGCTTCAATTTGGCAAAGAACGCCATACATTGCTTTGTATTTTAAAGCTCTCTGCAAATATTGTTGAATTAATGATGAAATGGTATATGAAATGAATCATACATGAACTGCGGATATGAAATCAAGTGAAGCTATGATCTTCGCAGTTATGAGCGCAATTTTTGCAATTGCGTAGAGAAGCCTGAACAATTCAGTACTTCAACGGGGTTTGAACCCGCGACCTAGCGATTCCGGTGCGACGCTCTAACCAACTGAGCTATGAAGCCACTGACGTTGGGAGCTGGTCATTTGTGGGTTCTAATGGTCCCGTGAGGAATGAATCAATGGTGAAATGGTATATGAAATGAATCATACATGAACTGCAGATATGAAATCAAGTGAAGCTATGATCTTCGCAGTTATGAGCGCAATTTTTGCAATTGCGTAGAGAAGCCTGAAAAATTCAGGACTTCAATGATTTCATCATTGATTCATTCCTCACAGGACCATTAGAACCCACAAATGACCAGCTCCCAATGTCAGTGGCTTCATAGCTCAGTTGGTTAGAGCGTCGCACCAGAATCGCGAGGTCAACGGTTCAAACCCCGTTGAAGTCCTGAATTTTTCAGGCTTCTCTACGCAATTGCAAAAATTGCGCTCATAACTGCGGAGATCATAGCTTCACTTGATTATTGTTGACTTATTGTCTTCGAAAAATGCGTGGTTATCCCATATTTTCTTTTTGGATATCAATAACTCTTGTTAAGATCTGCTCTTCCCGCATACTCAGTAAACTGCGCAAAGATACCTTTGAATTACTAGGCACCGTCCTTAACTCCTGTTTGAACTTAGAAACTGAGTCACGTTTTCTAATAAACAGAGCTAACTTGTTCCATAAACGTGCAACTCTAGGGAAAAAAAGAATAATTAAATATACGTTCTAGCATAAAAACCTTTGAAGATTAGTTGAGTGTTTCTTAAATTATAAGATTCATGTTCAAGTGCATAGAAAATTGAACACATGAAGTATATTCGTCTTGAGGAAAGTGACATCAGCCAGGCCCATCTTCAGTAAACAATTGTTATATGGTAACTTGCTTTCGACCATGAGCTTAGTTGCACAAGCTGTACGGCTTCAATCATGTTTCTTAAATGGGCCTGATGGGGAGACCAGACTTGTGAATCATAGTCGAGATGTGGTCTGACAAGATGAATATAAAGCTTTTTGATAACATCATCATTAACACAAGTTCCACAAGTGCTGTTGATGCACTCTCTGAAGAAAACCACTACCCAATGAAGAATGAATAGCCACGTACGAATGAGAAAGGAAAGCCGACAGAGAAATGAATGAAAAGTCGAAGGAAAAGTTGAAGGAAGGCAATGTAGCACAGAAAAATCCTCAGGTTTGACGTTAGGTCTATGTCTTCCACAAGCGGTCCAGTTTTTCCTTCGCCTTTTGGCGTCTGGTTGATCATCTAACGATAGTATGATGCGCAAAGCCGATGCATCTTTCTAGTTGCTGCAGCCAGCAGCAATGCAACCTGTAGGCATTTTCTTTCCAATCGGAGCTGAGCTGGTGAAATATGATGATTTCACCGTGAGTGCAGGAAATGACGCCATTTTTCCTAATGATCCCGTGCTTGCAATTGAACAAAAAAAGGCATCTTTTTTGGCGGGAGTTTCCTCAGTTCAAAAGATCAAAGCAATTCGAGGATTTAAGCAAATCCAAAAATCATTGCGAAGATGTACTCTGGAAAAAGTGCTTGTTTATTTGCAACAAAAATATTTTCGAATGAAACAAATGTATATGCTAGATGCAATTTAATAAAGGTGTCTCTGTGGATGCTGAAATGTGTATTACTTTTGTATTCATAATATGTTTTAGGGGTTTTGGTTTACTGACATGCAAAAAAACACAGAACTTTCCTGAAAGTATATAAATTTCATGACCACAAATAACTACTAAACAACTACTAAATAATAACAGTAAAAGTAATTTTAAATACACCTCGAAGCTTTTTGTAACACAGTTTTCCAAATGTACAATAATGACGTTTAAGATTGCAAGAGAAAAGCATCAAAATAAACATTTAGTAAAAATTGTATTTAATGACCACAGAAATGCATTTGCATTTCAACTAATCTGAGCGTTTTTTAATGACCGCAGTATTTTTACTGGCATAAATATCATTTCAGTACGAGCCTACAGAACTCACAAAAGGGACACATGCAAGTCACGTAACATTAGTAATGTCACGAACAACTGAACATTACTAGAAATTACTCTTCCCAAAGTCTACTTCCTATTTTGCAGCTCTACCAAGACAGGAAACAAGTCTTTTTTTCTTTTCCTTTTCTTTTTTTTTTTTCAATAGTGGAACCTGCACAAGAACAAGTAAAGAGTCTAGTGTGGATATTTCCATCTAAGAATGCTTCCATCTGTTCCTATGGAGACAATCCACTTGCAATTTGGACAAATTTTCACTCTCGAAATTCCTCCACCATGTCCTTTTCCGATGTGAGTGACTAGCCCTTCGTTGTATTTCCACACCTGTGGAATGTAATGGACAACAATGAAAAATGATTTTTCTTATATAGATACTGATGAATAACTTGGAGTTTCCTTTTTACAACAAAATCATATTTTCACCGCGAGCAGTGAAGATATTTTGATCTTTAACATGTGAGGATATAAGTGTCCTCATGGTAACTAACACGATTAGCCTTTAACAATAATGACATTACAACGCAACTTTTAAAAAGTGTAACAACACCAAACTAACAAGATTAACTTGTCTCAGTGCTACTTCCAAGTTTCAAATGTTCGATATAAAAGCACTCATTGATTTTTTGTTGATAGAACAACCTCGCATGATCAATAATTTTAAAACATGACACATTTACCTTGACAAGTTTTAGAATGGGCATGTCAAGGAATATGAGAATCCTTACACTGAAAAAGATGCTGATTTACACTAGAATCCATCTAACACGAACCACTTCAGAATTGACCAAAGAGAAACAAAGCAGTTTTATGTTGAGCATGGCAAGACAACCACCACTATTGCAGGTGGAGTTCTGCTCAGAAGGCAAAACATTTGTTGCGATCATGTGGCTCAAACAACAATCACCCACATTGATCATTCCTTTAACACTGACAATATTCAAAATCCTCAAAGAATATACATGTAAGGAGTGACCATTAGTAGATAACTTTCTATCTAGAATTCATGTGCCTGAAAACGTACCAGAACCTCTTTGTCGTCACCTCCAGTAACAAAATGTGAACCGTCAGCAGATATGTCCATGCCATCTATTGATCCCTGTTGTGAACCCTCCAGTTCTCTTATTTGACCACCGTCGAAGGTCTCCCAGTACATGACCTGAATCACACATATTAGTCACAACTAAATCAAACAGAGAGACTCTAAATACATGAGGATTCACAGCTATGGACACCCTGAAACACTACACACTTCGTTAACCAGAACCAGTCAGAAATATTCAGCACTCATGAGAAAGTCACACAACCACTTTTAACTATGACTAGTATTTCCTCTACTATATCCTACAGTATGTACAACCACCTTCTAGACGAATAAAAAAAACCCGAAAGATCAATTGGGAGGGGTGGTTGTACACAGACTACTTTACACCCGAAAATAAATTAAACTGTATCTGGCGATTTTTCTTACCAGTACGGCACCTTTTTTCACCAATTGGCTGAATATTTGTAAGGGACCTTGGACCTTAGAGTGAATGTTGCTTAACTGTAGGAAATACAATGCGGCTGTTATATTTCTACAAATAATCACTGTAATTCGGGTAAAATTTTGGTTTTCAGGTCAGTTCAGTTGTTTCAATTTACTCACCTTGAGTTGGCCGTGAAACCTTACCTTACGGTCTGTGCCTGCGGTGATAATCTGTGATTCAGAGGGGTTGTAGCAAATGGCCTTGAACATGGTGTTAGCAAACACAATTGTGTAACGTACCATATTTCTACAACAACAAAAAAGGTCCATTGATTAACCGCCAGCAGTTGATAGAGCGGTCTACAGGCCCATTAAACTACCAGAAATATGAGCTACAAAAAAGTTAACTTCTTAGACTTGGTGATTTGAGCCTAAAAATGTTCATAAATGTTTAAAAGGGAGCAAAAAACTTTACAAAATGGTCCTTTTAACAAAAGAGCGTTCCATAATGACTGAAAAGTCCTTTGTTACTCTCAAAAGCACAGATAAAACCAGCACATCAAGGATGTGATGCCTAGAGCCTTCAATTCATCTTAAGGTGCACAATGCAAACAAATTCGAGCCGTTTCCAATCAAGCGTCGAATAACAAAACAAGTTTATTACTTTAGCGGATCACAGCACACAAAAATAATCAAAATGAACCAGTCATAATAAGGAAAAAACAAGCATGCTCATCGCAAGAAAAGCAGTACGAGCCTGCCAGAAGCAGCTTAAATGATTGACTCAAAATGTGATGCAAGATCTTTAAGTAGGACGCAGATCTGCAAAACACCAGCAATTGCCAAATGTGACACTCAGTTTCATACTCAGTTTGAAATATATTTTTGAAATGTGCAAGAAAAACCAGAATCAACAAAGCGAAATAACACAATTTCCATGTGTTCGTTGCTGTGTCGTTTAGAAAGTAGTATAAAAGTATTTTGAAGTAAAATCCGCTGCAACAGTGACGTAGTACAGCCGGTTAATTTACAACCATTGTGTTCTGTTCTGTATTATCTGTTCCTCTTGACGAAAGCCTTAAGGACACAGGTTAAGCAATCGTTGGGAACTGCCCTGAAGGGCTGGGAACTGCCAGTGGTCGTGTTGCACCGATTGTTAGATTCAAACAGACTCAAATGCTTTGAATTCATTTGGTCTCGTTTCTTGGGCCGATCATGTTAAGAAAGCATTTTTATGGATTTCTTATCTTTCTCGGTGAATTTTCAAAAGATGAAGCTCAAATTCAGAGACATTATGGGGAGATCCCTAATTAGCCAGTATCAAAAATACCAAAATACTCTTTGTTTGTCCCTCGAAAATTTCGCATAAGCATTGTTTTTATGTTCTCTTAGGACCTACAATACCTATAAATATCAGTCGATATGTTACTTTTACCACACTTGGCCGATCTTGCTCTAAGAATCCTACCCTCAAACTAAAACCTGCTTACTGTAAAACCGCGACTTTTCAGGCCTCTTTTTTCAATAGAAACGTAAAACCCTGGAATTCTATCCGTAATCTAGCCTCTTATGACAAATTTTCTGGGCTAAGTTCGTTTAAAACGTTTTTGCGCGCCACTTATTTTACTTTACTGGACACTACTTACAATATTGACATGCCCTGCACATGGTTCCTCTCACTTAACTACCATTGCCATCGTTCTTAATTTTATTTGACTGATTTCACTTGTCCCTTACTATGCACATTAGCTATTAATTAGATTTATTGTAATTCCACTAAATTTTACATTTCTTTTTAGATTTTTAATTAGATTTCAGGGTTGCGCCTCACATGGGATATTTTTAATTCCTGTTCGCACAATCGCTTTTGGTCTTTCATTCATTCTTATCGATTTACTATTTGTACATATTTACATATTGTTAATGAGACCAATAAAGTTGATAGACAGACCATTTTCCCAAGAGAAACTGGAAACAATACTTACGCAAAATTTTGGAGGGACAAACAAAGAGTATTATGGTGTTTCTGATACTGGCTAATTGATCGGATGCTGGTGTTTTTAAACACAAAGACGTGCTACATAAGGCAAAGCTCCTGTTCCTGTCACAGCTCAAGTGAGCAAATTAATCAAAATGGCAGTCAACAGATACGATAGAGGAATTTATAGGACCGATATGAATTAATGGACT
>NC_090877.1:28775053-28780053 GCF_036669935.1 Montipora foliosa | reverse complement strand
CTACCTTAGGTACAGATGGTAGATCGTTAAACATAGATATTAAGCAGATCCTTGGAATTAAGCAGATCTGTGGAATAGTCTCCCAGATCCTGGTGGTATGCACCATACAAGACTAGGTGGGGTTCAGATGTTTTGCAACCAATTCTCACCGACTGTTTTCTTCTTGTCAAATAGCTTCTAAACCATTCCATTGCTTCTTTAGAAATGCCCATTGCACGTAGCTTCTTTAACAAAGGACATGTGATCAATGCTGTCAAATGCCTTGGAAAGATCAGTAACTTCCTTGCGATCCATTGCCTCCAGGGCTAGATCTGATGTCAAAATATTGAGTGGTGTCTCTGTTGAATGTCGTTCCTTATTCCCATTCTGGTGGTCACTGAGACAGTTTTTCCTTGTGCCATATTCCATGAATTGATTTAAGGCTACTCATTCACATATCTTAGATAGGGCAGGTAGCAACGACACAGGTCTATTCTCGTTGGCTATTTCCGGACCTCCACCATCATTTGGAATTAGGACAACTTCAGATTTTTTCCATGGTTAAGGAAATACAGATGTCAAAAGTGAACTGTTTACGATCTCAGTCCAAATAGGGAGGATAGCCACTACAGCATCTTTCACCAATGCCATGTGCAATTTTTCTTTCCCGGGTGCTTTATTTGAAGGAAATAATTGAACAATCCTATTGATCTCGAAAGAGGTAGCAGCTCGAAATTGAAACTCATCTTCTTCGGGTATAAAACTGGCAGGGAGTTCCTAATGTGAAGTACAGTAGATAAATCATTTACTAATGTGAGTCTTTTGGCTTCTTCTGCGGCACACACTCCCACTTCCATAAAGAATTCATTAAATTCCGTCGCAAGCTCTTTCATATCCCTAGAATAAGCTGGGCGCGACTTCTCCCTAGTTGGTATGCAATTCCGTATCACTCCTTCTCTGCCTCGCGTAATACCCTCTTAACGTCATTACGACAGTCCCGATAATACTGGCAATCCAGAAGAGCACCCGTCTCTCGTGCGATTTTATGAGCTTGATCTCTTTTTGCCATTTTCTCTTTAATCTCTTCATTTATAAATGGGCATCTCCGATGTTTGATTTTAATTTTCTTAAGAGGTGCATGATTATCCAGGACCGGAAGAAGGCTTTATTGAAATGGAGCAGTTTCTCATTTACATTGTTAGACAAAATGTTTCCACACCAAGGGATCTTGTTCAGGTCGCTCAAAAAGCTCTGAGGATCACAGTACTTATAGCTCCTAGCGACAACCTAGGCAGCCGGTGGCTTGGGCATCTTTAGATTTAGCAAAGCAAAGACCAAATAGTGATCACTGATGTGAGTCTCCACTATACCACTATCCACAATTATTGCCGGGTTTGAAGGAAAAATGACATCAATCAGAGTTTTAGATGTATGTCTCTCTTGTGGGCTAGGTAATAAGCTGCTTCATATTCAGACTTGTACACAAGTTGTTTAATGTTCTTCATTTCGAAGAACTAACAAGCAAATCACAGTTGAGATCTCTGAACACTAGAATACGTAGGCCATAAACAAGCGCTTGCATATAACGGTCCCTGAAGTCATCAAAGCAGGCAACATTACAATCAGGAGGCTTGAATGTGACGCACAGCAAGAATGACTAGAGCATTTTGTGCTGAACTTGCATCCATAATTGGTGAAAGCCAGTGTCTGATATTCCGGATAGGTCTTTAGTACTTTAGACCTCAAGGTCTTGCGAATGTACACGCACACCCTATCACCAAACTCTCTTCTTTTTAGTGTTTCTCTGCCTGTCCAGTCTTATCCGTCAATTTCGACCTCAGCATCCTTCACAGTTGAATTTAGCCAAGATTCTGAAATTGCTAAGATTGCATACTTCTTTTCATCCAATAAATTCCTCACTTGAATCAAATGCTCTCTTCAACAATCGTACGTTCAAGTGTGCCACGGTTACTTTTGATTTCTGAGAATTATTTCTATGGATTGTTGAATGCAAGGTCCCATGAGAGGTTGACTTAGTTGCAAAGAATGTCAACTGGAATATTTAATAAGTTACTTTGGTTTGCACCACGCCGTTTCTTTTGGAAGTTTTGCTGACGTTCTACACGAGTAATAACATTGATAGGTCTATCGTTTGGACCGCTAAGGTGGTTTCTCCCACGTTGTCCTCTACCCGGAGCAAGCAAGTTGAGTACCGGTGCATGGGCCGGTGCATTAGTCCGGGTTTTTGCTTGTCGATTTCGAGCAATTCCGCAGTGAGAAAAGGAAATTTCTTGTATACATCAACATACCCGCAAACGTGAAGTAGTTAAGATTGAGATGGAGGATAAAAATTCGATAAAATTCAAGAGCCAAATCTATGCAGCCACTCAGGCACAGTTCCAAGAATCGTTTACTAACAAGCGAAACTGTTTTCCTATTAACTTTTCCCCACTTTTTTGCAGTAGTTCATTCTATTGTCTCGGAGACTTTAAAGCAAACTTTCAATAGTCATGGTTAGATTTGTCGAGGCCACAAAATTTCTGGGACTGGTGCCCATTCTTGCCTTAATCACAATCGCTCTTCAGTTCAGTTCCATTTTGCTTTGACAATGGAACCCACACATGAACGAATGAGAGGCGGCAGTATTATAGCATATTTTAATAAAAGATCAAGACCGGAAACAGAAACAGGTATGTTAACTAATTATTACCATTGTTCTTCCATTCATAGTTTTATCCAGTTGTTGAACTCACTGCAAAAAAGATAGTGACTGGCAAAATTTGTTTGAGTCGCTTCATTATTCAAATGTCTGTTGAAAAGATTTTCCTTTGGTTTCTGCAGTTAATATCCGTATACACTTTCATAAATAAAAATTCTCCAATGATATTTGACTGAGCCAAGGCTCATATAAACTAACTTTATGCTGCCAGTGTGTTGTTGCCCCCAGCAAAGTGTTGCTGCACATGCAAATTATGATTGCACTGCCAGGGTATCCAAGGCTTCTTTTGATAGAACGTGGACGTCACAGATGTGCATTAACCTGTTTGGTGGGCTCAGTTACAAAGTTACTACCTTATAATTTTTAGTTTCATAACTTGTTAACTGAATTACATAAATTAAATATAAATCCACCGAGGCAGCAACAACCCATTTAGTCTGGTTGCAAAAGCCAAAAAATGCAAAAAATTTGAATTACGAAGCCTTATGTTTATGTAAGTTTTATTATTACTAAACCGTGTTTACATTAAAAGTACAAGGAAGGATTACGTTTTTGCAAACGTTAGCCATGTAGCACTTATATTTGAACAGACTTAACTGATTAGAGCGTAATGTTAAGTGCTACGTTTCTACCCCATATGAACCATGTGAACGTTAGCCCTACTGATGGAATGGGCCCACACAAGGACTTAGAAAAACTTCGACCAAGGTGGGAATTGAACCCACGACCTTTGGGTTAGATCACCCCTGCTCTACCGACTGAGCTACAAGGTCAGACGGGAGCAGGCCGTGGGAACTGTGGACGTTAAAGTCACGGCAATGAACAAGTACAAGTACAAGGAAGGATTACGTTTTTGCAAACGTTGGACGTGTGGCACCTAAATTTGAACAGACTTAACTGATTAGAGTGTAATGTGAAGTGCTACGTTTCTACCCCATATGAACCATGTGAGCGTTAGCCCTACTGATGGAATGGGCCCACACAAGGACAGAGAAAAACTCCGACCAGAGTGGGAATTGAACCCACGACCTTTGGGTTAGATCACCGCTGCTCTACCGACTGAGGTCAGGTCAGACAGGAGCAGGCAGTGGGAACTGAAGATGTCATAGTCACGTACCTACCATGTTGTAGGTACTGCCTCTAATGAGAGTGAGTTAACAAGTACTTCACCTGCTGAGTCGCCAGTCACTGGTGCGATTGAAAATAGCCAACTGCTGGCAAATAAAGTCCCCAATTCGTCTGACACTCTAAGTACAGCTGTTTATGTTGTAGGTACTACCTCTAATGAGAGTGAGCTAACAAGTACTTCATCTGCTGAGTCGTCAGCCACCGGTGCGAGTGAAAATATCCAACTACTGGCAAATAAGGTCCCCAATTCGTCTGACACTCAAAGTACACCTGTTTATGTTGTAGGTTCTGCCTCTAATAAGAGTGAGCTAACAAGTACTTCATGTGCTGAGTTGTCAGTCAAAAGTGCGAGTGAAAATAGCCAACTGCTGGCAAATAAAGTCCCCAATTTGTCTGACACGCCAAGTATAGCTGTTTATGTTGTAGGTACTGCCTCTAATGAGAGTGAGCTAACAAGTATTTAATCTGCTGAGTTGTCAGTCACCGGTGCGAGTGAAAATAGCCAACTGCTGGCAAATAAAGTTCCCAATTCGTCTGACACTCCAAGTACAGCAGTTTATGTTGTAGGTACTGCCTCTAATGAGAGTGAGCTAACAACTACTTCATCTGCTGAGTCGTCAGTCACCGGTGCGAGTGAAAATAGCCAACTGCTGGCAAATAAAGTCCCCAATTCGTCTGACACTCCACAACTTATAGAAAAAGCGTGTAATGATGTTTCCATAGTCCATAGCAAATACACTTGCTCGCAAAAGAACTGAGTAAATCTAAGCTTCCAGGAACTGAAGCGAATTAAATGCTGTGGAACCAGAAAGGATTGCTTTCATCATCAGTGGCTCCTAAATCCATCTCTATCATATTGTGAAAAGACAGGGAGGGTATTGGAATGTTTTGCCTTATATGCAAAAAGCACATTTAACATTGACGCCTCTATAAGATTGAAACGCAATGCTGTTTTGGAACATGATAAGCCACAACAACACAAATCTGCAGTAGAAGCAGAGCTGATAAGAAGAGTTTCTGTATTCCAAAAGGAAATTGAATGAAGAGACCAGTCCAGGGATGATGTAATCCATTCAGCATTTCTCTCGTGATATTGGCTTGCAAAAGAGGAGGTAGCAAATAAAAAATTTGCAGCCCTTCTAGAAATGACAGAGCTCCTTGGGCTTTCCGACAT
>NC_090877.1:28750053-28770053 GCF_036669935.1 Montipora foliosa | reverse complement strand
TATGCTCATCTAGAACGAGACCTTATCTGGCTAGCCAATGTTTCAAAAGAAGGATGTGTACGAAAGAAACGTGTATCAAGCAAGAGGAAATGCTCTCGACTATAATTTTCTCACCGGCCTCTTGCATCGCTTGCTTATAGACAGTTGGAAAGACGCGAACTCCAACTTCATCTTTTCGCAATCTTCGTTGAAGCTTGTCCCGAGTTAGATCTGAAAACTTCACTGTAAAGTTGTCGTCTCAGAAGTGCTTCGAACACACAGCCAAGTATTTGGTGGGCTTCCAATGTGCCCACTTAGTTGAACAAAGTCAAACAACTTTTACCGGATGAAGTCCAATACCTTCCCCCTGATTTGGAGAGTTGTTACACTCGAAAACAACACAGGCATCACACAGTTTCGTTGAGCAAGTTTGTTGATCACCAAATCCTGGTATGACGTCAGGAATTGTGGTCGACCCAGACCCAATTTGTAGTTCTTTTACTCGGTAATGTTTCAAATGGGAGGCGTTTTTTGTCAACTTTGAAAGTTCACAAAAAGTCGAGGTTCCAACCAAATGAAAACATTTCTGCGGAATCTTTTTTTGGGGTTATACGCAGTTTAAGTGGATAGTAAAAGACATACGCAGATAGCCTCAATGCCTCCAAATGAACAGGATCATGGCCTTTCGCTTATTTTGTTTATCTCTTCCTCAATGGGATTTGTTTTCCTGCTTGGCATATCTTACACCTTGTCAGCAATGTTAGCGATGTCCAGCCTGTGATTCGTTGACTAGTTTCCATGTCTGCTTGACAGAATGTTTGCTTACAAGCCAAGAGAAAGGACTGAGCACTACACTACAATTAAACCTAGAAACTAGAAGAAACACTGAAAACTGCATGCATAAAACCTACATCCGCCAGACCACTCAAACTGAAGCGGCATAACCACTGAAGAAACAGTATTTACATGTGGCTGCATTACTTGTTTCAAAAAGAACATCAGAAAGTGAACTCCAAATCTCTAACAAATTGTTTATTCTTTGTTCACCCTTACCACTTATGATGCTTGTTCCACATCGCTTTATAGCAATGGCATTGCAGGTCATATTTGGCACAGTGATCCGCACTATTTCCTGGTTTGTCTTGGTACACCACACTCGAATTTCACTCTTGGCACAAGTAAGAAATAAGTCTGAACATTCACTGAAACAAGACGTATACTCAAGTGAGGATATAGAAGCAGAAGGCCAAAGGCATAGTTTAGTGTAACTGTATTATACCCGGTTTAGAACTACAATCATGGACTAAAGTGTTGGAAGGGTAGCTTCACTTCAGATATCACCCCCCTCCCTCCCCCTTATCAATGTCGGGTTTTCCAGGAAAAAAATTGTGACTTTTCTTGCAGGAAGAACTCCAACATTGAATATGGGGGAGAATGGGCGGGGCAAGAGCATGGTATGTCCCAAATACTTCAGCCAATAGTTACAATAAGCGAATTAGGTGTGTAGTAAACTGATGCCTGCAACCTTTCCAACAACTTTTGACCATGATTGTAGTTCAGTACAGCTTCTTTTTCAAAGTGAACCACGTGTGAAGTCTTTCTTGTGCACATTTATTGTAATCCATACAAGTCACAACTTTCACAACCTCTTTGAAAAAGAGGTTGAATTTAACTTTCAGCTAAAACTGAGAACGAGCCCACAAGCTTAGAGCTTTTACTCTATCAGGTCTAAATAAAGGTCCTTCATTTATTCCATGAATGCAACTGTGGTTGTTGTTTAAACTATGGTTCAGGTATGATGTCTTCAGGAACATATTACTTTACGTTTCCTTGATTTGGACCATAAGGTCCTGAAACACTTTGCTTTGTTTCCGTGTCCCTTTTCCTCTTAAATTTTTTATCTGGAAAGGAGGGGTGACGAATAAAATTATGCAGAATCTTTTGAAGAGAAAATTAACCTCCTTTAACACATGAAGCTAACGAAAACGGAGAAAATCACACCTGATTATATGATAATGAAGACAGAAATTTTGTGCAGCAAGTATGCAACAGCTTGGAGTTGACTAGTACATCAGATTAATTTAATTAGTTAAGCAACAGATCTACTTACTAAGGAAAGATGATGTCATTAACCGGGGAGTAATGGCAGGTCTTAATCCTGACATACATGTTTTCCAAGGAGGTTGTGTCATTTGTGTAATTAAACAGATACATTTGGGAATTTTTTGTGCCCACAAAGAACTAAAAAGAAAATATAATGATACTGGAATCAGTAAAAAGTAATAACATAACATAAACTCCCAAGAAACTACAAATTACTTTTATTCTAGACCAATAACTTTGTAGGGTTTCCAAAAAGAAAAATCATAAAATATAGATCAGATAAAAATGAGCACAGAACATAAGTAACCACTTTTAAAGCGCAACATGTGCTACCGTTTCCACCAGACCAGGATTTTTGATGAATTTCTGACACTTTATTGACACTTTAGAAGAGAGCCCGACATCAAAGTCGGCGGGGACAGTCTAGACATTGTGACTGATATGTGGCGGGAAGAAAGTCTGGATATAATTTAGTTTGTTTGTTTGCCGGCACGTGGCATGAAGTTAGGATAAATTTGTCAAGTTTTACGTTGAAGCAGACATTGTCGATGGCATAGTTATAAACTATTTGTTTTCTTCACTTGTGGAGGATATCAGACGGACGTGCGGCAGCTTGGAACATCACACGTCCAGCACTGCGCGTGTAGGATACAAGGACGAAGATGGCGATTTTGCGAATCTAAACGTGGATGACACAGATGACTTTCAAGAGATGTTTGTTCGTGCTAGTTCAGTAGATGAAGGGCTTGATCGGAAAAACACTCTTAGGCCCTGTTTATATGGTCTCAGGTACGCGAGACAACCCTCCCCCCGAGTTACCCTTGGCGAGATATTTTTCCACTCATTTGTTTAAAAAATGATATCAACCATTTACATGAGGGAGGCGAGACAATTCGGGGAGGCCAGTTGTCGCCTCGGCAGGTACGGTAACCCTGGAAGGTGAGACAACCTTTTTCTCATGTAAACAGTTTGCCTCGATCACCCGAGACGAGACAGCAACATTTTAAACGCGTGCACACATAGAATAAAAATCAAAGAAGCAACGATTTGGGAGCTTATACATGCTTTTAGCGTTTACTTTCGAAAGAAAAGTTTTTTCCCCGCCAAAATTCTCACCGCTGTCCACGGAAACTCTCGATTCATAAACAGCCTTTTATATAAACTACATATTACTGCTGTGTTAAGATGGTCAGTCCATTTGCTGAATGTGAAAACGCAACTATACTTAATAAAAACGAACTAGAAAGAAATTAAGAAAGGCAAATGATGATACGCATTTTTTGAAGATGTGTCTTAAAATATATGCATAATTAAGTAGGGTCAACTTTGTCTCCGTCAAGCAATTCTCATATAGACGCTCAGTAAAGTTGTCTTGGGAGGACTCTAGCATCTCCCTCCATACTTGCGATTACCTTTCGTTTTGATCACACTTGATTCATCAAAGAAATCAAGCTTACTGGCTGGATATCTAGATATAGCTTGTAGATATTCGTTTTGCTGATTCAGTGCTCCTGGTTTTTCGGCTTCAAGCAGGGACACCGTCAGTTTCTTCTTACTAAACAAGAGGTCTTCTCTGATTTATTTGTGATGTTCCCAGTAAGTCATTGTGATGTACCACTCTGTCCAGCTCATGCTTTGTGCTCGGTTGTATATGTTTTTGTAAAAATAGCGCGTGGTATTTGAATCGATGAATAATGTTACATCATAACTTCTGAAAACGTTTCTTACGAATGTATGACTACTCCTGACCTCTCTTGCAATAGCGCGTTGACCTAAACCTTGGTGGTTCAAATCTAGTAATCGCTCACGAACAAGAGAAGGGAGTGCTCTTCCATTATCGTACATGTATAAGGCGCCATTTGGGTTTACACCTAACAGGATATTTGCTATGGATAGAAAAAAAAGATTTCTTATTTGAAATTGAATTACTTTTATTGCAAAGGCTTCCCAACTAATAATTCATTTTTTTATTGTATACTTACGAATTTCTTGAAAATTTCACCTTGTGGTTGTTTAAGAACGACGCAGTAATCTTAAGTCTTACTCACGCATAAATTTCAAACTGTCTGAAATCCTCTGCCCCTCAATCAAAAAAGTGTCAGAAAAGTGTAAAAAATCTTTGTCTGGTGGAAATGGTAGCGCGCTTCGTGCTGTAATTGCAACATCAATATGACTCCCTTTTAATGAGCGAGGATGGCAAAGTCGGTGAGTGCGCGTGCAAGAGGTCCTGAATTCGATTTCCCAGGTCTCACATCCGTGTTTTTACTTGTTTCCGTTCTGTGTAGCTTAAGTAGCTTTAAATACCCGTAAAATGGAGCACTGATGGCAAGGGGGGATTAAAATGAGTGCACCGTCGACCTGAGGTTTGTCAGTTGAATTACTGTTACGAGTTATCAACGTTAAATATGGTTGCTTTACTTTTAGTTCACACTTATCATATATAAAGGTAATAATTCTTTACAATGTTTATCTGCAGTGGCTTTTCTCAAATCAGAACCCCCTTAAGGAGGCAGTTTGGCCCAGTGGTTAGGGTGCTTGCCTTGAGATCCGGAAATCCCGGGCTCAAGGCCCGCTCTGACCACTTGTTGAATTTGATCCTGGTAGTCCCTGGTTCAACTTCCCAGCCGCACTTGTAAATAGCTAACTGGTTTGCCTCCGGTCAGTTGGGATCCCTAATAGTTGTAGTTGTTGTGTCCTGTTGTTTCGTTGATTTATTGGCCCTTAAAAGCCCCATGGGGAGCGGTCAATTGAGTATGTATTGTATTGTATTGTATTGTATTAAGTGGCAGTCCCGCTAAAAGCGGTACACTGGTTTTTGCAACCAAAAATAGTTTTCCTTCATTTTGCGCCCATCAAAGGAGTTTGACACACATGTCTTAAAAGTGAGATAATTATTTCCTAATTATTTATTTTTGCGTCACGTAACAACACAAAACGATCAAAAGGGCGATTAAAAGGGTAAATTTTAGGGGTTTTGAGCAGTGCGATACGTGTACAAAACTAAAGCTCAGCGAATTCTATTTTGATACATTAAGGTACATTCAATGAATTTGCTGACAAAAGATGGAAACTTTTTAGAAATTTGAAGCCATTCCCGCATGATCAAAAGGCACCCTCCTCTCAAGCGTCTATGCACATTCCAAAAAACAACCAAACGAAAGACAAAAAATCTCAAAAGTTTGGTTTACATCAAGGTTACAAAGTATGCGATAGTGCATGAAGTTTGTACTTTAATATTAAAGTCGTCTTATTTCCTCAAACCGGTGGGTATCTCCCGGACTTTCACACACCATTAGCTCGAAATGCACAAAAATCTGTGTTTACATAAATTGACCAAAGCTTGAGTCAAAGTTCATTTGCATTACCCTTGTTTTTAAAGGAATACCTTCTTTTACCGCTCAGATTCGGTTATTGACATCCCAGATAGTCGGGAATTCATCTACTTTAAGGCCCTCAGTGCTTGTGAGCTACTTTATGAGCTACACAGATCAGGAACCATTGAGCTCACATTGCGAATGTGACTATGCAAATTAGCTGTGAAGTGGTTTGGTGGGGAAGGGAGGGAGAGGGTGGGCTGGGTAGTGACAGGGGTGGCGTAGAACAACTAAAAAGAAAATCAAACCTTCCTTTTTAATAAGCTTAGTATTAATAGGTTAGCTTCTCTCAAGGAATCACATTCAACGTGAAAAAAAAAGAGATTTATAAAGCATTGGTGAAGCTAAGAAAAATACCCCATCACAGTTACCAATTGAAAGAAAAACAATACTCCCTTACTAGCATATAAATGATAACGGTAAAATAGTCTCAAATAATTACAGTACATCTAAGAAGAGAAATACAAGGATTATAACGCTTTCAGTGAAAGCTTTACGTAACAACTGATTAGCTATGTGTTGGGTTCTCACCAAACAGAAGAGTTTTCGGGTCTCCTGATAGGGATGAAGCAAAAAATTCCAACACGGGAAGAAATGGAGGGGGAAAAGAAGGGACAACCACCCTTCATGGGTTGCTCAATTGACTGACAAATCAGTTAATTGACTAAAACACAATGTAAGATTAGCACGAGGCCACATGAAACAGGTAAAAAAGCACTTCTTCGATTTGATTTCATATTGGATTGACTGAATTCGTACAACTGTGGTGATAGATTTGTCTACTTTGATCGATGGATGATGCATGGTGTTATCCAGTAATGCCTATGATGATGGTCCATGATAGGGTTCCCAAATGTTTTCAAATCAATCCCGCTATCCCAACATCCCTTACGTCAATTAATCCTGATCCCACTCACATTTTCTAACCCATTACAAATATACTGACAGCCTTTGTTTCATTTCGATATTTTCAGTTTTCCTTTTTTGGAGTTGAAAAGTTGAATGACAATCATTTGTTTCATGGTGGATTGAAATAACCTCGTGCTGATCAGTGAAAATCTGGTATTTCGCGATTTTCCGCTTGCGGGACATGACATCCCGCTCTAGACCACTTTGCATTCCTGTATTTTATCTTGCTTTCCGAATATCACTTTAAAATTTAGCCAAATCCCGCATCCCCAAACCAATTGTGCCTCAACAATAGAGGAGGTGGAAAAGGGACCTGAAAATGAGAATTGAAAATAAAACTTGAAACAGGAAACACGAAAACCAAAATTTGAGGGCTCTTTGCACATTCACCCAATAAATGAAAGTATCAGCTCTGTTTTCAATAGCTTTGAAAGCTGTTGTCATCCCGTTGTTTGTCATTAGATTGACTTTCGTTGTTATGTGGTTCTGGGCTACCTCGTGGTACGTTGGAACAATGAGACTCAATTCGCATGTGGGACTCTTGTTGTAAGGTAATCCATCTACTACTGTAGCTTTACAATCTTAAGGTGGGCGTGACCGCCATCTGTAACATGTACATGAATTCTCTCACAATGTCATTTATTTTGTCAAGAAGAGTGAACTTTAAATCCTTGGCTTTGTGGGGCAATTCAAAATAAGCACACATGGCCTTAAACTTACACAACATGTCAAGTCTGATATGCTCGCAAATGTCAAGGCATCTGTTACTGGATGCATCCAACCCCAATTGGCTCACGACGCTTTCCACTATTTCATTCCTGGCCTCGACGTCAAGGTAGTTTTCGGCCTCCTCGATGAGAATACCTTAATCTTCGTCCTGCATTTGAGAGCTTGAACCCTTCCGTCGTTTTAAGACAGCCAGTCTACAGAAAAAGCCTTGTACTTGAGTATTTGTTGACCACTCGCTTTGTTTAAATTCTCCTGCTCCGTCAATGTCTTTGTTTTTTTCTCGTATCCGTTCCCACTTGACCTGGATCAGCTTTTCGACCTGTTTTTTCACCAATCTCAAATCTATTTGAGAGATAAGCTTTTACACTCTCCGAAAATCTGGTCCCCCCACCTCTTGGTTTCTGGAGGCCCCAGCCCATACTGCATGAGAAAGCTCTGACCTCAATTGGTGCCTCTTCTGATGATGATACGTTTGTCTCAAGAGTCAGTGAGGAAAACTTAGAAGCCCAGTCACATCTCAGTCCATCTTACACGCTTTCTGATGCCGCTGTCTTGTGCTGCCCGAGATGAACATGATCTTGGGATTCTTCTGAAATAGAAAATTCACAAATAATAGCATCCAGGTTCTTGGCATTGAAATGGTATGTCTTCATCCGAGCCTTTAGGATCATCGCCGGTTGGTTTTATAAGTTTTGGAACCATGGAAAAAAACCCATAATTATCAACTTCCTTCAGGAGCAAGTTACCTTGTTTCTCAATGACCAGGTCTGACCATGGGATGAGTCTTCCAGAACCTACACAATAGACCTTTGAGAGATTTCTCAATTTCATTTGAGATTTCTTGTATCACAGATTTCAAGCTTTTGCAAGTAGCACAGCAAACTTCATGCTTGCGTGCACAAGTGTGACCTCTCATGGGAAAATGTACACTAACGCTTTTCCGTTGAATGACTTAAAGCGTTGAACATAACGAGCCGCACGCTCTTAGCAACCAAAAAAAGGCTGAGGCATCCAGCTGAGAAACGGGAGTAAAACTCCTGTATCTCAGCTGGATGCCCAGTTCCTTGCAACATTTCATTCCCATTGTATTCCATTAATCTATCATCGCAAATCGTTTGAGGCGTCAACTTTCACGGAATCATGTCATCATCTTAGGACGTTAAGTTAATTAAAGGAACGGTATAAAATAAAAAGATGTACATTGACACCAGCCCTTAAAATAGCGATGAGAAAAAGCACTCTCCGTGTATCAGTAACACGATTACAAAGGATTCTGACGATATTTTTTATATGTCGGGAAAATCCAAGACCATCAGCGGTTTCACCGTCTCCCGAGAATTCAGAATGTTCTTTAAGTGTCAGAAAGAATCTCAGGCGTCCTTTCCACGAATTTTTCGCGATTAAAATAAAGGGAAATACGTTCAATTGTGAATTATAAAACTTGAGATTTCCTTCAAAGTTAAGAAAATGATAAAAGATGTACGTATTTTTTAATTCGAAATAAAGGTCCACTTAAGCTCCGTGAGATGAGTCTAGAACTAACAAATCCAAAAATAAACTGTGATCAAGCAGCCAGGCTGACGGCAAATGGGGCGTTCATGAAAATGTTCTTAGAGAGGATTGCCGGCTCAGGTCGAGATCTCGGCGAACGGATACTACAAACAGGCTCTACGTTACGTAGTTCCACAGTGAACAAATCAAAATAGAGTTGTTTGTAACACTGGCAATCGACACTATTAAACAAAAGTTGATTTAAGTTATTGTTTTGGTAACTCGACAAAAACCTTGGCAAAAAATGTTCCAAATTCAGTGTTCAAAGAGATTGGAAACCCTCGGGAAGGAGTTATATCGCAATTGAGCTGGCTGCGTACGGGAATGTGTGAATACGGAGCTTGTATGGAAGTTGAATTAAACTGTTTTGTTTTTGTTTTTTGTTTTTGGTGCTCGTAAGTAGAGCTGTCCGCTATAGAAGATCTGGACTGTACGCAATAAAGGAAATAAATGACGCTGAAATTGAAAACAATCGTCGTCAAAAACAAAGTACAACACTTCCGGGCCAGTACGAACGTCTTAAAGAAAAGAAACAAAACCTGTTATATATCCCAGAAGCACTCAGGCATCACACAGAATGCCAGGGCTTCAGCCTGGGTGAACCAGAAAGGATAGATAACATTATAGCCTAGTTAAAAGTGAATTTTTCTTAAAGAAAAGAAACAAAACCTGTTATATATCCCAGAAGCACTCAGGCATCACACACAATGCCAGGACTCGAGCCTGGGTGAACCAGAAAGGATAGCATGTTAAAGAAACAAATCATGTTATATATCTCAGACGTGAACAGGGATGACACCAAATGCCAGGACTTCAACTTGGGTGAACCAGAAAAGATATACAACATTGGTCTTGATGAACGGCAAAAGTCAACAAAGAATTACTAAATATGTTATATCCCAGTGGAACTCAGATATTACTCTGAATACCACTTCAGTTTGGATGAACCAGAAAGGATATACAATATAATTTTGGCACAATTCATAGTGAATATCAAAGAAAAATAAGTAAACATGTTATATATCCCACAAGCGCATTAAATTACTAGAGCTGAATGCCATGACTTCAGACTGTGTGAAGCAGAAAGGATAGACAAATTGGCCTAGAACAATGAATGTGGAACAAAAAAAAACAAACATGTTATTACAACTTGAACCTTGATTCCTGAACCATTTCCTCACAAAAGGTAACCTGATTAATCAGATCCGGCGACCTCGTCGCCTCCAGTGTTAAAGTGTGCTCCTGCCCACGATCAAGATCATCTTTGGTTTTTATGTAGTTAGTAGTAGCTTGCTGGGTCGATCGCGCTTTAAATTTCATCGTGCTCTGCATCGATTTGAAGTGAATTTAGGGCATTGACAATCCAAGCATACTTTCCAATTTTTCGCATTTTTTAAATTTCTGCCGGAGGATGGCAGAAATCACTCCAAACGAAGATGCGATGGCCACTCTATTGTCTTGCAGTATCGATGGTCGGTCGAAACTCCCACAAATACTCACATGACCCGATTGGAACTGAAATTCTGAAAACTTCAAAAACATCCCTTGCCAATCTCACATTGAACACATGGTCCCCTTTTGTTGCCTCTCGTTTTCCCTTGTGCTCAGGATACTGACAAGGACGTTTTGTGCAGCTCCAGTAATTTCCCAGACTCCTCCGATCCTTCGGGCACACAAACATTTCTTTGACTTTCTCTTCACAAAGGCAGAAGTGGCCTGCCCGAAACAGAACCAACTCACATTCAACCAAGTTTTCATTGGAAAGATGAAAACGCTTCAAATGGGCTAAAACGTCGTCTCTGCAATCCTGAAGAGGTGTTAAAGTACTCACCCCTTTAAAATTGCCACACCCACTTCTTTCAACAAAGAAAACGGCCAATTTTTGCACGGAACAAGTGAGTGGTGGAATTTCTTCTTTTAATTCAAAAGAGAAACGAGAAACCAAAAACGAATGTACGAATGCCAGACTGCAACTCATAATTCGGATTTAATACTCCCGATTCTCATCTCATTTTGTGAACTTCCCACCCTTTTTAATTTCCACCAAACATAAATTGTATTATCTTCATTTCTCAATTATTACTGAAACAAGAAAATAAAACGACAGGATTTATTTTTTTTTTTCTTTTGCGTCACTAATGCATTACATTCTCTCTTTTTTAACCTAATCATCATTCCTTGAGACTTGCTGATTTAACATTGGTAAGATTTTAATGCTGGAATCTTCGTTTTCCTACTAGACAAGTCTCTTTTAATTTGTCCAGCCCTGGCCCTGCCACCTCCCCCAACACATCCTCCCCCACCCCACTACCAACCGCAGCTAATCTTAGTCACACCCTCACAGAAATGAAGTGAGGCAATTTTATACCGTATAATAGCTGACAAACGTTATGGACCTTAATACGATGAAAAGCCTCAATGTTGAAAAAGAAAATTGCGTGAAATAGTTCCACTCATTTGTCTCTTGTATTTGTTGAAAGCATTTTTCAGACACGAGTGTTCCTTTATTTTGTTGTTGTTGTTTCAAAATAGAGCTGAACATATTCTGTACGCATTTGTGTGGTCCTCCCAGAAGCTGAGGATGTTTACATTTACCAAAGGGGAAATTGTCGACATTCTTTCCTTCTCCCAGCGATACCACATTTCTACAACTGGATTACATGCACGAAATTTTGCCCAGCGTATTGTTTACGTTTTGGAGTGTCACGCCACCTGTAGACTGGTCAAGTTGGCGCAATGATTTACAGTAACACTGCATTTATACATACACATGATTGTTAAAAGAGACTGTGCTCATTTTTTTTGGACGTCATCAGCAAAATCTGATCCGTATAGAAAAAAACAAAGAGAAATAGAAATGGACTTTGACACGAGTGTTGATAATGTTAATTTGTGTAAATACATAGGTTTGGGTGCATTTCAAACTGATGTTGCATGGAAGTTGGGAAGATACCCATCGGTTTCAAGAAATAAGATGGTGAATTAAAGCACAAACTTCAGTGTCGTATACTTTTTAACCTCGATTTAGACCAAACTTTCGAAATTTTTTGGCTTTCATTTGGTTAATTATTTGTATGTAAATACAGGCAGAAGAGGAGGGTGTCTTCTGACCACGCTGGAAAACTTGACATTTCTGAATTTGTCCGTAAACATAGTGAGTGTATCTTGTAACTTTTATCAAGATACAATTCGGAAACCTTTTAATAGTGTTGTACACATAGTGCACTGTTCAAAACACCTGGATTTTCCCCCTGTTGATTGCCATCTGTGACAGCGGGCCAGCCCGAATTCAATTTTGTGTTGTAGTGATTCAAAAATAAATAATTAGAAAATAATTCTCACTTTTAAGACAATTGTTAATTGTGTACCAAACCTTTTTGATGGACATAAAATGAAGGAAAATTTTGGTTGCGAAAACTAGTGGACCACTTTCAGCGGGACTGCCTCTTAAAGTGTTACTATCATCACTGACTGGCAAAATTTTGAGCTTTGATTTTTATCCAAAGTCTGTTTACATGTACTTTGAGTGTACGTTCAAAACTGACCGACTGGATCTCAGAGGGTAGGATACAGTATCTAGGGGAAAGTGACGACATTTAATCCCTAGCTTAAGATTTCAGCGTGTAAACGCAGCTTGTTATGTATGCAAAACACAAGTTTAAAAGTCTGAAAACTCAGAACTCCCGTGCTGCTTATTACGTCAGCCACGTACACACGTACTGCATTCTTAAACTAGTGAGTCTTTTTTCCTGGATCAAGCTCTCTCGAGATTTTAAAGTTAGTAATGGTGGGCCATTAAATGGGAAAATTCCAGTTACAAAGATGTTTTGGAAGCAACGCTTAAGACTTGGGTCACTTATTCTTTAATTTACATAGGTTTGAAATCCAAAGAAAAAGAAGAATTGGTTTTTTGGTTATAGTAGCACTTTAAGTTAAGTAAAATAACTAAAGTTAACACCTGATGTCCTTGTCCTCTTAGTGCTATTGAGGTCACTCCACCATCCAATTTGACAGAGCCAATTTTGAAAAAAAACCTACGAGAAGAAATAACTAACCTGAAAAAAAATGAATCTCTTCCATGGACTCAAAATTGATTACTTCCATTATTTGAATATTCCTTTTCTCGGCGACTGACAGAAACCATGAATGATGGCTTCACAACTCAACATAAATTGTACCTACCTAAATGTTCAAGAATTACTGGCCCATGCATATGTCTCTTGACGTAAAAATGATCTTTGAATGGACACACACGTCTCCATCTCATTTATCATTTTTCTCTACATTATAATCCAAAAGACACAAACGGTTTTTCCTTTGCACACAGCAGAAATAAAAGCACCCAGATACAACCGTTGTGAGATTCCTATGTAATCCCAAAGAAAACAGTATGAACCTAGACATCACAAAAATAAAGAAAGTTTGACCGTATGAATACCAGGACTAACCCAAAAACCATATCTAAAATGCATAGCGATGACCCTCTTGGATGACTTAGTAGCCACTGTAAAGGAATATGTGTTGCATAACATCTGGGCCATAAAATTAAACTTACGTTTTTTGTTTTTCTTTCACTTTTTTTATGATAGCAACTGTCCCATCTCCAGCACCAACTAACACAATACCAGTCATAAGAATGCGGATGGCAAGCACTCCACAGCTAAGTCGCTCAGTGTCTTTCGGTCCATAACCATTCATAATGTTATTTGTGAAATTGATCTGCAGAAAAACAAAGGGAATTTGAAGACTTAAATCAAATGACCACTGTTTTTTTTGGAATTCGTTAATTATTTAGAAGAAATAAGTTACTTTCTCCAGAAGAATGTAATGCTCAATGTATTGTGTAATGGCTTTCAATTTATTCTTGGTTCATAGGTTTTTTCACTGAATAGATGTGAATGCAAGAAAACACGAAACCGTTCAAGTGACTCAAGAGTTGTGAATAGCATATCAAAACTTTGCAAATTAGTGATGGAGCTGATCGAGTACACAAAAACTTGATAACAGCCAATTTTGAGAACTTTAAGCAAGTGATATATTCCAAACAGCACAGGGACAATATTTTGGGGGGATCACAGAAACTTTAAAATCAAGTATTTTATAATGCCAATATCCCAAGAGGGTGGAGTTGGGGAGTAAGTACAAAGAGCACATTTTTAAGTGTCATGATAGACAGTGCTTCAGATGTGGCTGGTCATGAGGTTGAAGATGTGTATGTTCGCTTGTTGAAAGATGGAGAAGCAGTCAATGCATTAATTTTGTAGGGCTCAAATCCTGCTCTAATGCTAAAGGTCCAGGTATTACTGAAGCTGTTAACAGTACAATGACTGGCGTCCGTGAAAATTGGAAAGAAAAAGCTGTTGCCCTAGGCTCTGATGGTGCCTCTGCAATGGTTGGAGACATGGGTGGAGTCTACGCTCTGCTGAAAAGTGATATTCCCCATCTGTTCAAGGCACCCTGTATTGCTCACTGATTAGAGCTTGCCGTTTCGGATACTGTTAAGGCAGTTCCACAGTTTGAAGAGGACAAGGATATGTCGCAATGGATATGGAAACATTACCACTACCACTACTCACCTAAAGTAGTGCATGAATTAAAAGAGTTGGCTGAGAGCATGCAGGTGAAGGCTTACAAAGCAGTCAAGGCCGATGGCACCCGGTGGGTTCCCTACTTAAAGAGAGCTCTGGATATTCTTCTACACAGTAGTAACCCTTTTACAGCACACTTCACAAGCAAGAGATGTAACAATGCAAGGCAGAGCGTCTAATTACTGCAAAAAGTTAGTCAGTTACAAGTTTCTGTTATTCCTTCATCTGCTTCTGGACATAGTTACAGCAATAAGTAAGCTGTCACTTCAGTTCCAGGATGACAAGATCGCGATTTCACAGCTTCAAGACAAAGTGAATACCCTCTCATCCACACTTGCAGCATTCAAGGTCAGACCAGGTGAAAATCTCGCTTCATTTTAGCAAGGAGTTGGTGATGGGAATCAGTACAAAGGTCTCGGTTTAACCAGGTTCAAACGTGATGCAGAGTCTTTTGCTGCCAGTAGAGATCACATAATAGACAAAGCCACTGCTTTTCTTAGTGATAGATTCTAAGGTTTAGGCCATGATCCAATTCTTCGTGCAGCAGCAACTTTATCCAAACACCACCCATGGCCAAAAAATAACCGACAGCAGATGCTTATTTATGGTGAGGATGCCATTCAGGTTTTGCCAGAGCACTTTGAAGCCCTACTAACCAAAACCACTTCAACTTGCATTCCTGTTTTGTTGAATGGATGGAGGTCAAAGTTCATTTGCAGAGAGAGAGAGAGGAGAGCTGCAGTACAACAAGAATGACTTCTGGAAGAGCAAGTTTCAGATGCAATAACATTACCCCAACTTGTTGCTGGCCATCGAGCTCTGCCTTACGATACCTTTCCAAACTGCTTGTTATGAAAGAGGCAACTCCTGGCTGAACAGAATGATGTGCGACTTTAGGTCAACACTTGGTCTTACGACTATTGATGCACAGATGAGAATCTCTTTTAAATGGTGGATCGCCAGCAGATTATCACTCTTCTTTGGCTGTTGCCAGATGGCTTGACTCGGGGGAGAGAGCTAACCAGCCAACTTTCATGGATTAATTTCTTAACAGGACTCGACATTGCGACTCACTGGTCGACAATGCAACCAAAAATTGAGTGCTGGCGACTACATTTTCAGAACTGGTTGCCAGCTGGCAAATCACGTTTTGTTTGGTAATTAACCTAGGATAAACAGTAGACAACTTCTGTACTTAAATCTTTACATTTCATAAAATCATTAGGAACTGATACCTGGAACACGACTCACCTTTCTTTTCCCACTAAAATAATGTCTAAATATCTTTTTCTTTACTGAAGAAATCTAGCAAGCAAAAGCAAGGCTATGCTAGCAGGGTGGTCTAAATACTACAAGAAAATTGGTTTCACACTGTTAATTAATAGCACAAAGTGTACCTCGATACTTCCATCGCCGGTATCGCGAGGTCCCGGATTCAAACCCCGTTGAAGTCCTGAATTTTTCAGGCTTCTTTACGCAATTGCAGAAGTTGGGTTCATAACTGCGAGGATCATAGCTTCACTTGATTTCATATCCGCAGTTTACATATGATCCATTTCATATATCATTTCATCATTGAAGCTAGCAACTCATATTTATTTCATACCCAAGCACTTCGTAATGGAAACAAGGCAAGATCGCTTAATTCGCTGATAGCACAGTACTTGGTAAATAAGCTTAATGCAAGCGGTTAGCGATAAGCAAGTATAAAGTAAACTAAAGGCAGTTTCAGTGTGGCGCGCGCAATACACAGTTGTAGAATTCAATGAAATACTCTTACTCTACTCTCCTATAATTTCTTCTTTTCAAGTTTACCTAGTCTTCAAACGGGTGTCGAATCCAACAGTAATTTCTTCTTCCTGTTAATATACACAAGCTGACCTTCTGAGCTCTATAGATTTCAACTTTTCCAAACCAAGAATTAAAATTTCACACACAAGCTTACTTCCATAAAACGCAGTTTTATTACCAGCTAGAAAATGAAATGGACAGCAATGGATAAAGGATTTTTACTGATTGTGATGGAGATTAGCCTGCGAACGCAGATGTATTTCAGGCGGTTGTTTCTCTCCTCCAAAAAAGGGGGGAGAGAAACGACTGCCGGAAAAAAGTCTACGTTTGCAGGGTAGATGGAGATCAGTTTTCAAATGTTTTCCAAAGGCTTGCTTTGCCTCCTTGTTCAGTGCCGGCAGCTTGAGCGGAAGACAAGCACGACAATATTTGAACAGAATTGTCGATCGGACGGTGGGGATATGCCGTTCGTGAATCCTTACAATGTACTCCAGGAAGTTATTTCTTCATTTTCCAAAAATTACAATATATTAATTCTGATTGTTCCAGCCGTTAATCGAGGAATTCCCAATTTCGGCACTCTTCGCTGCCATTCCAAGAGCAGATCGTTCAAGAACGATCCCGTTTCCAGTACTCCATAACATGTTGCGACGAGCAAGTCATACATAAATAATATTAGAAACTCAAATGCTAATAGACATAGCTTATTTTCCAATGAAAAACAGAATTATACAGCACATTTGATGTCCGATGGAAACAGATTACTTTACACAGTCATAGAATTCAGAGTTTCGGGGGCCCCGAAAATGGCGACTGAAGTAATGTGGGCGCGCAATGTAAAGTGGGTGAGTAAGGTTCTTTAAAAGAACGTTGTTAGTGGACTCACAAAGGATTTTAAAACACTGTGTAAGCATTGGTAAAAACTACCTGAGAACTACGTGGATGAAGTTGGAGTTCTCTTTGCGACATAAAAACACTGCAAATGCCATAGTGAACGTGATGGGAACTTGAGAAGGTCAACAAGACACTCAGAAGTCCACTTTTTCATGCACTCTCACGTCCTCCTTTGGCGTCAAGTTGTCTTTGCAAAGTGTACCTTGTGGCTCCTGATGGAACTCATGAAGGGAAATCTTGCTGGGCCATTTGCTATATCCCCGGTATTTCAAGTTGCTTTGGGGTTAAATCTCAGAAACATACCAGCCAGGTGTTATGGTAACTGATTACCGGCAGAAAGATAACAACCTCGCTATTTCCACGAAACACAATTTATTTAACTGTAAACAACAGGAGACAACTTAACTCAAGCTAGCGACTACTCCTAGTACAATCTCACTACAATTAACTGAATACTTCTATGCGCTTATCTGACCACTGGCAAAGTACTGTCCTTCTTTTTGACGAAATTTCCTGAAGACTTCTTTCACAGTATCGCACTCCATGGAAACCAACTGTAGACTTGACAGCAGAATGTCAGAACTACACACGAACAGGAAAATCCTTTCGCTTGTCACTTGTCACACAATATCACTTGGAAATCCCAAACGGGGAATGAAGTCCCGAATTACGACAACAATCAAATGACTAGAGAGCCGCTTATATAAGTATCCCAAGAGAGTCTAGAAGATTCCAAAAGTAACTATTTACAGCTATTACCATAAGTAATAATTACTGGCACTGTCCAGTAATTTTTAAACTTACAAGTCATAAACTATTTTGAAACTGATGAGCCACAGTTCTTGCAAATTCCTGAAACAATACATTGACTTTTGCGAACTTTCCATATAATTCCAATCCTTGTAATACTCCCCCTCTTCAAAAAAAGAAAGTTTGTAGAACTTTCTTTGATATGTTCTCACATTCACACTCTTGTGTTATATCCATGTCGTACTCTTGAACTCCACCTCAGCAATCGTTGATTCTTGTCCTTTAACTTGTGAAGAAAAACAATAGGAATATGATCACTGAAAACTTTGATTGGTAGTCTCAAAGAAGTGACGTAAACTTCAAAATGTTGGAGGGCTAACACTAACGCCAAACATTCTTTCTCAATGGTGGAGTAATTTCTCTGGACTTTACTAAACTTTTTTGAGAAGTAGCAAACACGATGATCTACTCCATTATTATCTTCTTGTAAACGCACAGCACCAGCAACAACATCACTTGCATCTACAGCTAACTTGAACGGGGCACTGAAATCAGGAGCTGCCAACACTGGGCGCTGTCCAGTAATGCTTTTAGTTCTTGAAATGCTTTTTGACACCACACAAACTACTCTCTATTCTTTAGTAATCAAGTCAGAGGTTCGGTGACTGCATGGAAATTTGGGCAGAACTTCCTGTAACATCCTGCCATACCGAGAAAACGAATTAGTTGTTTCTTGTTTTGTGGTCACGGGAACTCAGAAATAGCACTGATCTTGGCATCGACTGGTTTTAGTTTCCCTTGTCCAACCACATGTCATGCTGGGAATTTCTGGTCTGTAAATTTTCAGCACAACTATCTGGTACTTGACAGCCCACTCATCGTTAGCTGAAACATCCGATGGTCTCCATTTTCTCATCAAAACTCCGTTTTTGTGAAGAAACAAACAGAATTCCGTGAAACTCCGTTTTGTGAAGAAACAAACAGGATTCTGTGAAACTTCATTTCCATTAAGTGCCCTCTGGAATAATGGCGAGATCTCTGGGTCTCTATGTTACTCAGCTATGAGGTGTGGTCTGGAATTCAGTTCAGCATTCTTCCTCAAAGTACTGATATCATCATCTTCATCAAGTGATTTCTTCTTACTCATAGCACGGGTTACAGTGTACACAGCATACAAATATGGAATTTGAACTCCCTCGAAAGGTAACGAGGACCCAAGTCCGACGTTAACAAGACCAGACACCAGATCTGAACTAATCGCAACTGGCATGTAGTCTGAAGAGTTTATCCCTTTAATAAGAACAATACTACAGTAAATGACTTCTCAAAAAAAGGGCAAGGCTTCTGCCAATAACAGAGACTGTGAAGCTCCAGTATCTCGAAGAATTTTAACAGCAACTGCATCAGACAAATCACTGGAGAGCCACACTGAATCTTCATGAAGAAAGGGCTCAAACATCTCCATAACAGGTCTTGGAGTATTACTGACTGCTCTGCAAGTGGTTTCTTCTTTAGGAAATCTGATTTTTGAATCTTCTCCAGCCACAGATGTCAAACGTAAAGCATCAATAAAACCAGTAGGTTTGGAATCTGTGCGACCTTGTTGTCTTCTCGTTTTCAACTTTTCAGGACATTCTGACATCAAATGTCCCTCTCTCCTGCAGCCATAACATGTTATTGACTTGAAAGGTTTTCTTGCCACCGCTGGCTTGTTCTGGATAAATGACGTGACGTGGAACTGGGAGCGAACTGCTACGATAAATCTGCCTTGGATTTAGGTTCTCCTTCTGGGGGTTTTCGCAATGTGTTTGGCAAGTTCTGACCGCAAGGAGATGAGAACTTGCTGGGTTTTTCCTCAAAGACAACCTTGTGGGTTAAGGAACAATCCTCTGTGAACCATGCGGCTCTTCCAGCGTTTTGGCCTTTCGTTCGCTAATAAATGTGCGGACATCACTCTGAATGCACCTCTTAAAATCTTCAATTAATATTACTTGCCTTAAGGACGGTGCCTACTATTGTTATTGCAAATACATTCTGCGCATCTCGAGATACTCGGATTTCCTATCAGTGATGCTTACTCATACAGGGATATTCTTGCGCGGTTTAAAACTATCCGGAGAAAGTAGATCTTAGTAAGTTCTCTTGGTATCCAAAAAGAAAATTGGGGTAACCATGCATTTTTCAGAGATAATGAAGCTTCAATTTGCGAAAGAATGTCATACATTGCTTTGTATTTTAAGGCTTTTTACAAATATTATTCATGAATTATCTTTGAAAAATGCGTGGTTACCCCCAATTTTCTTTTTGGATTTCAAGAACACTTGTTAAGATC